>NC_046662.1:91269278-91286501 GCF_010883055.1 Belonocnema kinseyi
AAATAAAAGTTATTATTATTGTCTTATTTCGCAGAAACTCCTCTTTAATCCCTAATGCACACAAACACACATGCAAACACGCACGCGCGCACGCACATACACACGCACACATCTATATATACATATATGCATACATATTTAATATACTTAACTGCTATAAAAAATAATAAAATTGATGTTTGACGTCTTCCCATTTTTAGTGAACAATATTTGGTTTTTATCTTCTCCTAAACATATTAGTTCAGCTTATTTAAATGTGGCAAATAAAGTAGATTTAACTGTTGTTCGCTAATGTTTGACTAACAATTTTTTTTGTTATTTATTACATCATTGATTTTTTGCCTTGACGTGGAACATTTGTACAACATTAAACTTAGTGGTGCCGTTCGATACGAACGTCTCGTGATCGGGTCGGGATCGCGTCGGCTTTGTCTCGAGTCGGGATCGTGATTCCGCCGATACCCGTGCTCGGTTTTCTCTCGGCTTGGCTTTGGCTCAGTAAGTCTGTGACGTAGCGACCAGCGGTTTACAGTAGGGTGAAATGAAAAACGAGGTTCAAAATGATATATAGAACGCAATAATGCACCGATTTTGGATTAGTTTTTTTTTGAAAATTCAGAATTAATTTTTCTAGAAACATTTAAGAGTCGATTTGTTATTTTTTTTTATTTAATTTTTTTCTTAATGGAAATAGTGAAAAGTGTTGAATTTTTGCCTTTCATATTTTATTGCCGCAGAAAAAATTGTTTTTATACTTCAAATCACTTTAATTCAATGAAAAGTGGTATAAGAAAAAAGAAAACAATGTTAGCTTGCAAAGGTTATTGTTATTAGCGAACTTTAATAACAAATAATCTACAATAAGAATCAGTGTTGTTATTGTTAGTGCTTACATTCGTACGCGTGTTCCGTTCTCAACTAGTGTATAGTTGGGCCACTACATAACGTGTTAGTGCTGGGGAAATGCACATCCTTGTGCATCAACCAAAACCATGATGAACACAAACAATAGCATTAGATTTGCTTCTAGGATCTCCAATGGAAGGGTATGTATGTTCTTGGGTAGTAAACGAACTGCCGATGCTCTTACAGAAAAGGATACAACTATAAACATAGCATTCCGGAAATACGACCTTTAATAACTCGAAATAAACGGCTAATTCTGTCTAGCGTATGTCCTATTATTCCACACTCTGTACTCAAGAAATCACTGGAAGATATTGGAACAGTGACAACTTCTACAGTAACCTTTTTAAGAGCTGTTTTGTCCGGCCCAGGCTTTTCTCACGTCTTAAGTTTTAGAAGACAGATATATATTCACCCTACCAGTGTCTCAAATATGTCAGAATACTTACAAGTAACTTATGATGAGACTTCATATTGGATCTACCTATCCACTGATACTGTAACGTGCTTTTTATGTAAAAATTCAGGGCACATTGCTAAGAACTGTAAAATCGCCCCTTCAGTTCCACAAGATAATGTTATACAGTCTAATAAAACTTCAGCTACAGACATCTCAGGCCAACTCAAAGATAACTCCTCAAACCTCGAACCATGCAAGTTTCCTCTACTCCCACCCCCAGGTCCTGAAGTCATGGAAGGCGTGGGCCCCTTAAATGCAGGACTAAAACGTCCCCATTCAACTAGCTCTTTATCAAAAAATTCAGAAATTTCACCTAACCTGGAAGAAAATCTCGAAAATAAGAACCCCACAAATAGCGAAGAACCCTTCAAAAAAGTTAAGTCGAAAAAGAAAAATAGAATAAATGATTCTTCTACAAATACGAAAAGTAAAATGAATGATGAACATCTAGGTCCAATAAAGTCAATTATTAAAGATTCACCAGATATATAAACTCTTAATTACTTAAAATTTAAAAGTTTCTTCGATAAGGCAACAGGAACATCAAACACAGCTTCTATTTACAAATAATATACTGACAACACCCGAGCTTTGATAACGATGATAAAAGAATTGTATCCGAGTTTAGCGGAGCGCGCAGAAAAAACAACGTGCACAAAAATGGTTAACAAACTTCAAAAATCGTTGATATGGGATGAAAACATCAGCTCTGATGAAGAGTCTCTACCAATTTCGGAAGCTAACGAAAACAATGACACTTAATTTCTATTAATGGCTTTAACGATTATTCAGTGGAACCTAAATGGGCTCTACCCTCGACTCGAATTTCCAAAATTACTTATTAAAGATCAACTTTCATCTATTATGTGTTTCCAGGAAATAAATTTCAAGGATTTATTTTGCGCACCAATCAGAAATTAATTACAAGGGTAATATTGAGGGGAGGGGGAGGAGGTGGAAACACCGAGAAATGTGAGAACACAATAAATGAAGGCTTGAAATTTAAAAAAGAGCGAAAGCAACAATTATGGCTACTTACAGCGTCGGTGACGAATCGGGGGTTCGTGATGGTAACCACCAGGTTATTGTTAAAGCATGAACGTCGGTAGGCCACTGGAGGACTTCCTCGAAAACGGCGCTCTCGCTGGCTGCAGGAACAAGGCCGGAAGGTAGAAAAAACCTTCCCTTATCGGGCACTAGCGGTAATCAGTAACTGGCAAATACCAGAACACTTACACGTAGTGATAGACGAGAATTGACTGACTGCCGGCCCTTTTCGGCAAGGTTTCGCCTTGGCTCAGATATGGCCAGGTAAGCTTTTTATGCAGGGCCGCCCCAAGTCCATATTTATGGTGACAATTCTGTTACAAAATTTACGTCCGTTTTTAAAAATCGCTTGATTACAAATTTTGCCACTGGGGGTGTAGCAATTTACATTAAAAATGATATATATTGAGGTACAACTCAATAGCAATCTTGAAGTTATCGCGTTGTCTATCTTTGCCCCATATAAAGTGTGCATTTGCAATGTATACATTCCCAATCGATACGAAATAAGTCTTCCTGAGCTTGAACAACTTACTGATCAACTTCCCAAACCATTTATTCTACTGGGTGATTTTAATAGCCACAATTCTCTCTGGGGATCAAACCATACTGACGTCAGAGGCAGGATAATTGAACAGTTTTTGGATGAACCTGACGTTGTCCTTCTGAACAAAAATTAACCTACACGGTTTAATATCTCAAATTCTACACTCAGTTCGATTGGTTTATCAATATGCAGTGCAAGTATAGCTCAAAATATAAATTAAGAAGCCTCCGAGGATCTTTACAACAGCGATCACTTTCCATTAAAAATAGAAATACAAAATCCTCACCCAACCCTGTATAATTATACACCTAGATGGAAATTTAAATCAGCCAAATGGGGGAGATTCCATACAGAGTTGGATGCCAAAATAGCCAGCTTAAAACTACCTTGAGAAGTCAATAAACACGAAATTGATGATATCGTGAATGCTTTAGTCAATGCTATTACAGAGGCAGCGGATGAATATATAACTAAAACATCCCTCCAATTATTCGAAAACCAAGTAACCTGGTGGAATCCAGAAGTGGAGGAAGCACTTAAGAAAAAAAGGCACGCTTATAATTTATATAGAAAGCATAAGACACTCGTAAACAAAATTGAATTTAAGAAACTTCGAGTCTGCTCATGAAGGATAAATAAGCAAAGTAATAGAAGTTCTTAGATCGACTATACTTCTTCTCTTAATATCTTCTCTTAAATAATATCGCAACAGATTCCAAAGAAATTGCTGATCAGCTAGCGAATAACTATGCCTTAACTTCCAGCAATGCAAACTACGACCCAAATTTCCTTGCCTTCAAGATCGACAACGAGAGCCTTAAAGTCCCAAGATTAGATGAAAACAAAAACTTAACTATTAATACTCCACTTCTACTATCTGAACTCAAATCCACACTCAATCAATGCAAAATAACTAGCCCTGGACTCGACAAGATTCCGAATATACTTCTCAAGAACCTTTCATCCAAGGCACTAGATTATCTTCTCACTCTATTCAACTGCATATGGATCTACAAAGTTTTCCCAATAAATGGAGAGAAGCCTTAATCGTTCCAATTCCTAAACCAGGTAAGAATAAACTCAAAGCTAGCAGTTATCGACCCATCGCATCAACGTGTAATATGTGTAAATTAGTGGAAAAAATTATAAATAAAAGCCTCAGATGGTTTTTGGAGAAAGAAAAATTCTTCAATGTGAATTAAATTGCTTTCCGATAACATCGATCTACACTTGATTTCCTTGTACAACTTGAAACGAACATACGTGACGCATTCATCAGTGATCAACATCTCTTAGCTGTTTCCTTAGATATTGAAAAATGCTACGGAAAGGTCTGGAAACATCGCATCGTAAAAACCTTACTTGACAAGGGTGTAGATGGCTCAATGATAAATTTTATTAAAAATTTCCTTCTTAAAAGACTCATACAAGTGAGAGTGAATGGCTACCTTTCAAAAGAAACTGAACTCGAAAATGGAGTTCCCCAGGGATCTGTTTTGAGTGTTACGCTATTTCTAATTACATTCAATGATGTAACGCTCTATATTCCTCGGTCTGTCAGAAAAATTCTTTTTGCCGACGATATGAAAATCTTCTATAGTGGAAGAGATCTACAAACAACACGGGAACTTATTCAAGGCTGCCTTGATAAACTGCAAGTCTGGGCTAGCAAGACTGGCTTGTTTTTCAAAAACAAAAACCACTTGTATCTTATGCTCTAAAAATAAACTGGTCAATCAAAATCCGAGATTGTTTTTGGATGGCTACGCTTTGGAGGTTGTTGAAACACTCAGGATTCTCGGTCTTATCTTTGATAACAAACTTATATGGCGCCCCCACCTAAAATATCTGAAGAATGATTGTAAACGCAGACTCAACATCATTAAAACCCTTGCAAAAAGGAATTGGGGAGCGGACCAAAAAGTGCTAACTAAAACCTAAAAGGCTGTTGTCAGATCTAAACTGGATTATGGATCCTCATTTTATAATTCTGCCAAATCTAGTGATCTAGAAAAGATCTCTCCAATACATAATATAGGCCTGAAAATCGCTTTGGGAGCATTTTTTTTGCCCAACAAGTAGCATTCTCGCAGAAACTCAAGAACCACCACTCGCTATCAGAAGAAAGCAACTTAGCTTGACTTACGCTATTGCAATAGCCTCCACGCCAAGTAATCCTGCATATGAGAACATCTTTTCAGGAAAATACCACGACGAACACAAGAATCATCCTTACTGATACGTACCTCTCTACGTCAGAATGAAAACTTATCTACAAGAACTAAGCATCGAACTGAATTGAGGGAACTACGCAGAAATCAAACCGATCCGATTGAATACAAAGCTGCGCTCACAGAAATACTGGCCAGGTTCCCAAATCACATCCCTATCTATACTGATGGATCAAAAGTAAACAACGGATGTGGATGCGCTATGTTCACACCTTGAAAGCAATTCCAGTATAAATTACCGGACTGCTTTAGTATTTTCAGATGCGAGATTTGCGCACATAGTGCAAGAAATTCAAGAATCATATTGGACTCTTAGAAAGCGAGGAAAGAAAATAATTTTAATCTGGATACCATCTCATCTGGAAATCGAAGGAAATGAGATGGCAGACGCTCTAGCCAAATCAGCATGTCTACTCCCTGTACCTACCATGCCGGTTCCTGTACATTTTAAAGACTTTAAGAACTATGTACGTCAAGCTGTCAAAAACTTCTGAAATGATAATTGGAAATCCTCTAACATCACCAAGCTGCACCAGGTCAGAGACGATTTTTTCCAAAATAATCAAATCATCTTAGAAAGCCGCAGAGACCAAGTGACGTTAACTAGGATGAGATTTAGACACTCTAACTTAACCCATTTTCACCGAATCACCAAAACTGGACCAGAACAATGTGATCTTTGTGAAGTTCCTGTCTCAATACGTCATATATTGTTCGACTGCAACAAATACAACGATAAAAGGATTCAGCACAAAATCGGGACTGACTTCAAGAAAATGCTATCCGACCCAATTACATTCAATAATGTACTCAACTATCTTCAAGCTATCGATATCCGGCATCTCATCTAGAGAAAATTCATGCAGTGTATATGTGACAATATGTTTTTTTGTGTTTTTTTAAATATACGAGGTGTGTTCAAAAAATAAGGTGACTTTATGGTTTTCTCAAAAAATATTCATTTATTCCTCAATATTTATGTTGTCCCCTTCAAAGTAATCTCCCTCAGATATAATACAGTTGTCCCAGCGCTTTCTCCAATCATCGAAGCTCTTCTGATAATCATTTTGTGGTATAGCCTTGAGTTCCTTCAGCGATGCAGTTTTTATATCCTCAATCGTTGTAAATCGATGTCCTTTCATGGGTCTCTTCAGTTTTGGGAAAAGAAAAAAGTCACTGGGGGTCAAATCCGGCGAATATGGAGGCGAAGGCATGACTGTGATGCTATTTTTGGCCAGAAAATCTTTCAGAAGCAACGATGAATGAGCAGGTGCATTATCGTGATGCAAAAGCCACGAATTGTTTTTCCAAAGTTCCGGACGTTTTTTGCGTATCATCTCTCGCAAACGGCGCATAACTTGAAGGTAATACTCCTTATTGAACGTACGACCTTGTGGTAAGAATTTCTGATGCACTACTAACTACGCGTGGTTTTCGTTTTAATCGTGAAAAATAACATTATAAATAATGAAATTGACTGTTTGGAGACACGGCACAAGATGAATTAAAATATTTATAAGGGTGTATGTTCCAAAACTTAGCTATAAAATTCCCTTCACCTATTTTTTTCATACGACAGGCCGTTTTTTAAACTTTTGGCATACCAAAATTTACCATTTTTTTAGTCTCCAAAAAGGCTTGTTTCTCATTTATATTTTCAAATTCAAAACATGAAAAATAAACAAAAATTATGATTAAAATTATTAAAAGCGCACTTTCTGAATCAAGGAATTTGATACGCAACCATTCTTAAAAAAATTAAAAACGTAGAAACTAAATATTTTTAAGATAATATCTTATAAAATAAATATAATATTTGAAAAAATACTGAAGTGTACAATTTTCAATTAGTTTAAAAAATTTTAATATAACATTTCCAAAACGAACTTATTTAAACTAACCACTTTCAGAATAAATCAGCTCTAAATTTTTTACTATCATAATTCCATAAATTCAAAAATGAGTTTGAAATTAATTAGGGAAAAATTAAAGAAAGTTCAAAAGAATTTGATCAAATGCCTCCAAATTTAGGATGAGTTTTAAAGACTTCAAAATAAATGAAATAAGCACTTTAAAAAACGTTATCGAATGAATAGAATTGAGGAAATTTAAAAGAATGAAAAAAAAATTTAGAATAAACTAATAATAATTAGGGGTGAATTCAAAATGAATTGCAAAAATACTTAAAAATTTTTTTAAACGGGACAATGAAATTTCGTCTGTTTTAATACCAATGCAAGCTACGAATTATAATAATCTACATTTATGGGAATGATATAAAATTTCAGGGATAAACTCCAGTGCGAAGCATGAGATACGTGTTTAGAATGTATTCGTTAAAGCCGAAGGAGCTTTAACAAAAGAAAATTCACAATAAATAAATTACTGTTGTCGATACTTTTACTTTTAGTTTTAAATAGTCTGTGCAGAAAAGTCAAGCGCGTAGCGCGAGGTAAATTCAATATCAAGCGTTAAGCGCGAGATAATTATACTGTCGAGCGCGAAGCGCAAGAACCAACAGTCGCGCGCTCTAGGCGCGCTCAAACTTGCGGGCAGATTTTTAAAACAAAATTTGGGAATTTATTTCGCTCTATCAGTCGAAGGACATTTCGATCTACATTTCCTAAAAATTTTATTGAAAAATGCTTAAAATTGACTGACTAAACACGAGTTAAAGTGAAAAGTGAACTGAAATTGATTTTTCCAAGAAGAACAAAAAAACACCGTTTTTTGGCTTTAATTTGTAAACTCAAAGAGCTATAACTTTTGCCAAAAAAAGTATTTGAAAGCCTCCAAGGGTCTTGTCGCTCCCGGCGAAATAATTTTATGTTCCCTTATTCGATCCGACAGGCAGAATTTGTTCCATTAAACCAAATTTCCATCTATATTCAAGAAAACAGTTCTTTGGATTCAAGAAAAAAAATTTTATGAGTGCAGTTTTCTTCCTTGGAAATTATATTTTTCCTTTAAGGGTTGCCATTTAATTGAAACAGTGAAGGGAATTTGATAAAAAAATTGGTTAAGAAAATAAAATCTTGGAAGATAGGAGATTCGTAGTACGTTTCATCCTCGAGGGCACCCTTTGAAGATACTTCCCTTGAAAATTGATGGGTTCCACATTTCTAATCCTGACGCTCAACTGCGCAGGAATTTCTGTTCAGTATTCCTTACACACTTAAAGTAATTGGCGCTGAACCTTGGCCTCGGCATTAGTATGGTCTGCGCTTCTCGCAATCCTATACCTGTGTAGGTGTATAGTCAGAATTACACGTGCAGATGTAAATGCACAGGCAAAGGGCCCATACGAATTGCCTTCATTGACTTTTACGCTGAATGGCTGCATATGCATATCAATTTATCAATCGATGGATACGACGCGTGTAGCCTATGGGTCACCATAGAAACTAGTGCAATTAATCGAGTGAAAATTTCAAGCTTCCTCGAACACGTCGATTAAATGAAAATAGCGAAGGAGGAATAAACAGGTTTATCTAGTAAAAAAACTTCGCCCTTATACAGCTGCCACAAGGTTTATGTTTCATATATTTTTAAGAATCCTTTTACTTTGTTCTTCACTTTCTTTATTTTATGATGCTGAAGATTTTATGGGCTAGAAGGTTGTAACAATTGTAACATTGACAAACGAAATGTGAAAGAAACTTCAGCTTTTCCACGTTTGGAGGCTTGAGAAAAGAGCAAATTTTAAAGGGGAGTCTTACTTGTTTTAATTACATTAAAAGTAATAAAAATAAAAATTGAACACAACATTATATGGTTACTGGTGAATATGGTAAACAATTTTCATAAATTGTTTTCATAGTTCTTTAATATGATAACACTGATTTTGTATGTCAAATCTAAAACATTTTTGCGGTAGTGAATATGATTTTTCAGGTATCAGACAAACAATTAGAATTTTTCTAGATAGTAACTCAATTTCGTTAAGTAAAAAAAATAATGTAAAGGTGACAGTGAGGAGTGTCCTGAAATTGAAAGAACACGATCACTGCCATTATCCCCATGAACATAAATCTGTTCCATGTACGCTTGCGTGGGAAAACGGCCTCAAGTGTCATGAGCTATATCTATCGGCTTTTGCTCTCAGGAAACCGTAGTAGTAAAAGCCGATATTCAGTCAGACGATCGCTGAAGATTCTGGAGATGAACTTTCCATTTATTATCGAAATTTTATTTTTACTCTTAATCCACAGAAATTTAATTTTTGTGTATGAATATTTAATAAAATTTATTTTGAGTTTTACAATAAATGTGAACCAAAATATGCGGAGGATTTCATTTCGTATACTACATTATTTAGTATTTTATCAAATTGTAAAGAAGCCAACAAGCTTCTTCACTAGAATTTTCAATTCCTAAATTACTAATTTCTTTTTTGTCATTTAGAAAAGTTATTTATATGAAAATTATCTGTGAAGTACAGAAGAAAAGTCAAATAAAATTTATTTTTTACTTGAAATATTTGATAAGATGTAAATACTTTATTATTTTTTTAAACTTTTTAACTTCCTTTCGCTTTCTATAAATAAATTATCTCGTTATTAATATTTTTTAAATGCATACGATATATTAGTACGTGAAGTTTGTTTGATGGCAAATGGTCTTCTGATAATTAGGTCAATCTCAATTAATCTTAGGCAGCCATAAACAAGAAGTACTGAACACTATGTGTAAAACAAATATTTTTGCTCACTACAATCAACTAATCTAGATCATATACTAGAAAGAATAAGCAAATAATATACTGTCTGCAAGAGCTAAATAATAATATAAAAATGTAAAGTTATATACAACTCAAAATCTCGAATAAAAAAAGTTTTAGTGGTACTTAGAAAGATCGAAATTTTAAATATAATAAGGAAACTTTGAGTACAGTTATAGAATAAGATGAGATCCAGATAAGAAGTTGATTACTAAATCATTTATAAAAGATATCATAAATGGGTATCATAGTTTATCTTCAGAGAATAAGAAATTTATTTGATTAATTTTTAATTTGGCGACAATAATTAAAATCAAAATGTCAATTAAAATTAAGTGCCAGTTGATCAATATGATCCCGAAATTACATCAAAACAATATGCAAAACTTTTATACAGATTTTAGATTTTTCATTTCATCAGAAAATTGAGCATCAAAATGATTCAATTCTCAAGATCAATTGCCAGTTATGCGTTTTCATGAGTAGCAATTGTTGAGCGTCAGCGGATATGCGACTTCCAAGTCATGACTGTTTACATGCACATCAAAACACTTTCTGAAGGTAAAAAAAAATCATTCTAGAACGATACAGATTTGTAGCCCAATATAGGAAAATTGGCATTTTTGTCTCAATTTAACATTCCAAATTTTATAAAAGATTCCCTGATGGTCCTAGGAAGATCTCAATTATCCAGAAGCGGGATTTTGTTTTATAAAAGATACCTGACAATGTAAAAATTAACTTAAAAGGTTGAATGTTTCTTCCTTTTAGTTGAAAATTAGTTTTTTTAAAGCTAAAAATCGAACTTTTCAAGTTAAAGATTCATCATAGAAATACCATTAATATATTATTATATTTTTGGTTAAGAATTGATCTATTTCGGTTGAAAATTTTACTATTTGGATGAAAATTGAAATATTACCTTCAGAATTCAAAAATTTTGTTAGAAAGTAATTGAGGTTTTGGATGGATGAAGGGCACATAGGCCCATATGCCCTTTTTCCGTAAATTACGTTAAACGACGTAGGCATGGCTTTTGTATATATCATATAAAGGATATTTTTAAATTCGGATGTTTTCATGAGTTCTAAACATTACAAGGTCAGCGCGCCTCGACCTACTGTATTCGTAGACTTGTTGATACTAGGAGTATAACTCGTTCAGTAAAATTAAATAGCTAATACGCCGCACTTCATTATAACGTGTTCGTGAAAGAAACTAATGAAGCTAATGAAGACGAAATCATATCATCTCAGGCAAAAGCAGAAGATTGAAAAATGACTAAATGACCAATATTGTGAAAAAGGCCATGAAGTGTTCGAAAAAATATTCTAGAAGCTTTAAATGTGAGTAATAGTATTAGCTAAATCTACCTAGCAATTGAAAAACATGATAACTCATTCTGAATTTTCTTCTTTAAATAAAAAAAACCGATATATTAACTTTTTTAACGATATTATTCCATTTATGGAAAAAGGGCATATAACCAAACTTTTTAAAACTGTAATATTAAAAAGTTAACATGATTAACTAATCATTTTGCGTATGAATCCTTTAAAGGATAAGTTACTATGCCAGCCGTCTAGAAATTGCCCTAATAGTCCCTAATAATATTGGGGCTTCGTTAGGGGCCCAACAGCTCACCTTTATCAGGGTTGCCCCCATCAGGACCTATTATGGTCCGAATATGGCAACCCTTTTAATTGAGATGACTTCCATAATAAGCCCCCTATTGTGTCCCTGGGCAGGAGCGCTTTAGACCCTACATAATTTGCATGATCGAAAAAAAATTTTCTCAATACGAAAAAAAAATGGAAAAATCTGACATGCTAACTCATTCGTTCTAACTGTGCACAACGCAATACAAACTTTTGGATCATTTTTTGTAAATTTTAGACTATGTTTGAAAATGGATGAAAATTTTAGTGAATTATTGTTCACGTGTTAAATTGATAGCAGTACGTACTCAGATTAAAATAAACCTTTTAGCAGATTAGTAAAAATAGAACGTTGTGAATGACGTTTATAGGTTAAGTCATTGTGTCACACGCGTGCCACATGTCAAAAACTGATGATGTTTATATTTAATCAACTTTAATCATATGAATTGTATATTATTTGTGTGAATTATCTAAAAGGATTTTATTCAATTATTTTCGTAAAGAGAAAAAAAACCTAATTTTTAAAGTATGTGAAGGCGCTTGCAAATTTGTGCACGAAAATCCTTTTTTTATACATTTTTATCATATTAAAACAGTATTTGTAATTTATTTTGATAGATAAATCGTATTTTTATCACTATCAACTTTGCAGATACCTGGAACTATCAATTTCATGGAATAGTGCATATAAATTTAAAAATATGGACCTAACCTATAAATAAATACGTCACTTTACACGCAGAAAAAAGAAATGTAACATTTACTTATCAAGAATTGTAAAGGGTTTTTTGAAACCGTAAAAGTATAAACTGCTCTTAATAAGAGGGTCAAAATGTCAAAATCACTTAGAATTTCGTAAATGTCACAATGAAATTAAGGTTAATTCAACGGTTATCCTTCAGTAAAATAAACCTCTATTCCCTCGTATTACGTACTGTACGAGATGTAGAATCCACTGAACCGAGATTAACGTAGTAACGTATTGGTATTAGTTAACTTAGCTCGCCCTTAAAGTCGCAAAGCAACCTATCCGCGCGGAGGACCGGGTGAATTCACGACGCAATCGCCAATGAATGGATTGCATCATCTGAAAAAAATATTCCTTTTTGACATTTCTGTGACATTTGTCGCATTACTCTATATTCCCACTTTACAAGGAAGGCGTTTCATAAAAATAATAAAATTTTGGATGGCACATCTTATTCACAGTTTGCGCACACTTGAGAATTTATTGGAGCAGAACGTCTTTTTGTTCCGTGACTGTTTCAGCTGACATATAAATATAAGGTAAATGCTAGAACTTTTGTTGTGTGTCGCGATGGCATGGTCGCATATTCAGAAGTCGTTTCTGAGGTCGCCACCCTCAGTTACAAATGCATTTCAAAATTATTTTACAGATCGCAACTCGTGTAATAGTGTAGTAGTTAAGACTATTGACTTTCGTGCTCGGGTTTATGCGTTCGAATCCCACCCATTGCTTGCAAAATTTTAATTGTATTATAAGTATTATAACTTACAAATACCGATTAATTATAAGTATATCCGAAAATATTTATAAGAAATAACTGTGCGCTTATTTATTAATTATTTTTTAACAATACTTTTTCACAATTTATAGTTCTGTCTTAACTGTAGTCTACGCCGATGACATAATTTTAATGTATGTATTTTATGACATAATCTTTATGGTATTCATTAAAGTGACATCATAATTCTGAATTGCAGCATTCAGGAACTGTACAGAATAGCGATTGTACTTGAAAGATCGGTAGGGGCCCTAACGAGGGCCCCTCACATTAATTCGGAAATAATAAGGATTCTTGTTAAGGGCCTAAAGAAATTTCCTTTGACGGCCCCTAACAATTTTGCGTAACCAAAATAGTACGGCCCTTAACAATTTTCCCCATCCGGACCCTAATAAAAATAGGGAATCCCCATCAGGCCCTCAAAAACACCCCATTAATATTTCTACACAGGCTATTTCAAAATACAGTTTATATATTGTACAAGTTTTTACGTACTTATACTAAAAGAAAAACTTTCCCCTTAATTTTCTCAAAACGCTACTTTGGCTTATGTGCCCTTAATCCATCCAAGGACTCAATTATTTTTAGTCAAAAGTTCAACTGTTTTGTTGAGAAATGATCTTTTTCGGTTAGAACTTTTACTATTTTGTAAAAAAAAGAATTTTTTATTAAAAAATGATATTTTCCGGTTAAAAATTCAGGTATTTTGTGTAAAATTGGCTTCCCTGACTTCAATTTAAACTATTTTCTAGAAAATTTTTGTCTCTTGGATAAGAATCTTTCTGTTGAAGATTCAACTTTGAAGTTCATCTATTTTGTTCGAAATATTATAATTTTTGGTTAAAAATGCAACTCTTTGAATGACAATTCGTTTCGGTTTAGTATTGAACAATTTTCTTGAGAGTTTTTCTTTATTGGTTAAGTTTAATTTTTTTATTTTTAAGCGAAAATATTTTTGTTGACACATAAACTATCAAATATTTTATTGAGAATTCATCTGATTAATTTAAAAACTCATCTCTGTCGTTGAGAATATAACTATTTTGTCGACATTTTTTTGGTGAGAGCTGACATTAATAACTGTAAATTGAACTATTCTATTTTTGGCTTGAAATTGAAAATTTTTAGCTTAAAATTCAACTGTCCAGTCGAGATTTAACTTTTTGGGTACAAAATTTAATATTTTTTATTGGAAGATTTGTATTTTCTGGTTGACTTAAAAATTTAACTAATGGGTTGACAATTGACCTTTTTAAATTGAAAATTATACAGTCTGGTTAAAAATTCTTGTCTTTAGTTTAAAAATGAGCTGTTTCGTCGATAATTAGATTTTTTCATTGAAAATGTATCATTTTTTAAACTTTTTTTTTCGTTGTTTTTTTCTATTTTTTTAATCATTTTAGTAGAAAATTATTTTCTTTTGGTAGCCATTTTACTCCTTTCGTTAGAAATCCAACTGTTTTTGGTTAAAACTGAATTCTCTTTGGTTGAAAAGCATACTACTTTTTTTTCTTTCAAAATATATATCTTCTCATGTTAAAAATTGTATTATTTGTTTAAATATTTAATTATTTTGATGAAAATTTGTTTTAAAAAACATTCTATTTGGTTAAAAATTTATCCATTCCGTTGAAAATACCTTTTTGTCAAGTATCTACTATTGTTCTTAGGAAGATGTAAAACTCTCGGCCGTAGGAGTCGGAAATAGAGAAATGCAAAGAAACACATTCAGGAAAAAATTTTAATTTCCAGAGGCATAGAGATTTATGTATAGCCCCATATAGGAAAATTGGATTTTTTTCGCACCGTGAGATTCAAAATTTTTTAACACATTTCTTGCTTCATGAATATTATGTCAGCCATGACCATACCCTACGGCTTTTAAGAAAAAGTGTAGGGTAACTGTCCCAATTACTTCGGTATCAATCATTAGTCTCCCTTTACTTGAAAATTATTTTTAATATATATTAAAATAACAAGATATTTTATTTTTTCTCAAATTAGAACATATTTTGTACATAAAAAACATTGGTAAATGCCAAAATATAAATCAACATGCAAGAATAATTGACACCTAGATAAAAAGTATGTTTTTACATACTTTACTGCGGATGAATAAAGATTGCGTATGTATTACTGCGTCCCTTTTACAGTGAATATTGTTTTTACATATGCAACGATATAAAAAGTGAAAAGATGATTTAGGTGAAGTTTTCTTATTAAAAATTATTTTAAGATTTAAAAAATTATGATATAATAGAAAATTATCTTTATGTTCAATTTATATCATAAAATAAAATAAGAGATATGGGTCTAACTATTACGGCGTCTCTATTTCTGCCGGTTTATGGTTTTATATAATAAAAGCTAAAGTTATTTTATGTACATCATTGTTAAAAACGATTATAAAACATAACCATTTACCAAAATTTATTAATTACTTAACAGTTTTTGACCTTCTGAGTATTTAAATCTGATTATGAAGCATATATGAGTAGCACAGTAATTGGGACACCTGAAATAATTTCGACACTTACCTTAACAGCTGCCACTCGACAGATATAAATAAAGTGGTGTGAATATGAATTTTGGGGTTCGCAAAAATGGATCATTTTGTCTTGATGTTGATGATTAGAGTGATATGCAGTAATTTGATATCCCTGGGTTAACTATGACTAGATGTACTAAAATCTATTTTAAAAGATTTCTGACTATTTTCGGTTTAATTAGATAAATCAAATTTCTATATGTACTGAAAAACTCCAGCTATTTGTACAAAAATTTTGATTTTGTTCTCAATATAGGAGAAAAGAAAAAATCTTCTAATTGATTTTTAATTTACTGACAGTCCTTCAATTTCAATTCTGGTTCAGCAAGCACATATGCTGAATTTTGAGTACGTGTTCAGAATTCAGTGAGTGCAGTAGTAGTAGCGATGATAAATGAATAAATTTGAGGTCCATTGATAGATCGGAAGCTGCCTTGTGGGCTTACGATAAATGCGAAGTCCAATCGTGCAAAATTGTTCTGATTGTGTGCAGTGTGCATTCAACAGGATTTAACGACAAGCATGAATGGGAGTATATAAAAAAGCCGTCAGGTATCGCGCTCTAACACACATTCCTCGACTCCATAATCATTTCGAAATAGTGAGGATGTGGTGCTATGAAGCGCGATCTAGGTCGTTTATATAGGGTAGATAATGTCAGAGGTCGACCAGGTTCTAGAATTCTTCAGTAGAAACTCCATGAGCCTTTCAAGATGCACCTTCAGAATCTTATTCACACTTCCGGAAACGCTTTAAAAATTCTGGTCCAAAGGTTTTCCTGCTAAATTTCTTGGGTTTGAATGAGAGCCTAATCACAAGTATAGCAACTGTCAGTAAGAAAAAGGTGGAATATTTAGTCAAAACTATTCCACAGATCTTAATAAATTTTTTAATTGAATCTTATTAAACTCCTAAGACATCTCACAGTAGGCTAAGATCGCGAAAGGCTCTCCAAAATTAAACAAATTTTTTTTTATTACACGTAGAAAATTTGTTCATTAAAGTTCACCCAATTAGTTAGGTAAATGGAGGATATTCTTGAGTCGAAATATACGCCCTACTTTGACGCTCTAAGTGGAAGTATTGTCCCTACTTTGCGTCTGTTTATTCTACTAGCTCCTACGTAGCCACTCCTAATGATATTTTCATTCTATTTTGCTTGTATATAAGGTTCAGCCCCTACATTGAAAGTCTTGCCTCTATATTCTTGAGTTTTCCTTATGCCTCCTTTAAAGCTCCATATTCTCCGTAGAATTTTTCAATTCTATTTTAAAGCTCTTAAATTTTAACGCACAAAATATGTGGCGTCGTTGTCTCGACACCTGCGCCCTCGTGACAGATAATTTGTTGTTTTCTCTACAATTCCTTCACCACAGTTTGTGAAAGCAACCGTTCAATTGATTTTAAATAATAAATATCAGGAGTGGGCCCAGAAAAATATTTCGGGTGGGGGCTCAAAAAAAAAAATGTATATATCATACATACCAGGTGTATACATATGAAACCGGTATTGCCATTTAGCGGCCAGTAGGCACACTTGTAGGCACTGTCGGAACTTACCATTTGTGCTAATTGGC
>NC_046662.1:91286601-91292909 GCF_010883055.1 Belonocnema kinseyi
GGGGGGGGGGGCTTGATACCTTCTCTGGATCGGCCACTGATAAATATTGAAGTGATAACATCGAAATGGCTACAAGAAGAAAGAAGTTTGCCCTAATCTGGTGGCTGCAAGCAAAAGGAAAAATGCAAACCAGCGCTAAGATCTTAAAGATACTTATAAAGAATCCAGATCCAAAATCCCCCCAAAAAGGAATCAAACACACGTGAAGAAACGTCAAAAGAAAGGTAAGAAAGATACACATCTTTTGTGTTGAGTTTTTTCTGTACCACAAAAAATAACTCCAAATTAGTTATCACACACTCTGAAGAAATAGATTTTCCTTTCACACAATTTTCTTTCGAATTGAAGAATCACGAAATTGAATGATTTCAAATTAGAAATTTAGAAAATAGGGCAATGTCAAAACCTTAAAAATTGAATATTTTAAGATTAGATCATTGAAAGTTATTTATACTTAAAAGCGTTCGAAATTAAATAATTAAAAACTGCAAACTTTTGAATTGGAACAATTATAAATTCAAAGCGATCAAAATTTGACAATTTAATATTGAAAACTAAATTGAATCTTTCAAAGTTGAAGCTCCTGAAATTCTAGAATTCAAAATTGTTATTACAGAATGAAATTATAATTTGAACTTCAAGGTAATTAGGCGAATTGTTATAAAATCAATGAATGAATTTCAAAATCAAAAACATACTTTCAAAGCAAATAACAATTTTAAATAGGAAACATTAAAAATGAAAAAAATTCTACTTCAGTCCCTTAGAACTTAAAGAATTCAAACTTCATTTTAAACTGACATAATTCATATTCACCAAAAATTGTGATATAAAAACTTTTTTATAATCAAAGCCTTTAAAATTTCAATTAAACTTTGCCAAATTCAACCAATTTTCTTCAGATTTTGAAAACATGAAAAAAGTATAATTTCCGTTAAAAAGCAATGTATTGTTATTCATACGTTATTCTCCAAAAAACCGACGTTGATTACAGTATACTTGCAACCGCTCTTAATAAGATCACAGCTGGTTATAAATATATACTAAAGATGTAGGCGTAACATTAACTTAAAATAATAAATTGTTTCTTCATAATGTCATATTTTTAAACCAATTTATTTCTATATGCCGAGGGGTCGATCACTCCAATATTCCTGACACATTAACTAATATTCCCATACACGTATTCATTCAATATTCTTGATACTCTTGATACTTTGTATAATCTCAAATATTTTTGATATTACGAAATATTCCGAAATGTCCCGAAATATTCACAAATATTCTGATATACTGCTTCCCTTTGCGCTCTATAAGTTTTTAAAGATTTCAAATTATTTCAAATGATTTTTAAAAGTGTCAAGAAATTTCAAAAGAGTTTATGTATTATTGTGTAATTACAAAATATGATCAAGTGATTAAAAAGATTTTAATGAATTTTAAAATAATTTAACGGGACTTTAAAATTTTTCAAATTAAAAAAGATTAGAGTTTATAAATGAATTTAAAAAGATTTCAAAGCAATTTTTAAGAATTTTGAAAGATTTTAGAAGAATTCCGAAAAGTATAAGAAGTTTCTAGAGATTTTAACGAATTTAAAATACTTTTTATGAATTCAAGAGATTTTTAGTGATTTTAATTTAATTCAATAGATTTTATTCACTTCATTGAAATTTATAAGCCCGTTTATTAGTAAAATTTAAAAATAAGAAATTTCGATAAACGAGGACCAGATATTTTTTCCACGGCCCTGACATACGCGTACTTTAACTTTTTAGCCGAGATTTTTTTCTCGATATTCTGAGTGTTAAGTGAGCCATGAGGTCTAGTCGTTAGCGATAAAACGCGTTAAGCTGAGGGTAGGTGGTTCGAAACCTGTCACAGCGTTTTCGATTTTTAAAAGCGTTAATATCATTAAAAGCGTGCGACTATATTATATGTAATGTAATGTAATTTAATTTAATTTTTTAAGAGAATTTGTCTAAGAATGTGTGTAGTAAGTGGATGACCTTCCACAGAATCTGGTCGAGCAAGAATTTTTTTTTGCTGACGCACGAAATTTTACATGACTGGGATGTAGAATTCACATGTAGAACGGTAGACTTTGTTTTCTTTGATTGAAACTGTAACTAACAGTTCGAATCATTTTACCTAACTGGTAGGTAATCGACATCTCATTTTACCTAACTATCAGGTAATCTTTATTATCTAGTTGTATTATTTCTTATTGAATCGCGAATTAAATCATAATAAATATGTATTAATAATTGATATTTTTATCTCAAATATTACCTTATTTCATTTTACATGACTGAATGTGAAATTTTAATAAAATGCCGTAATTTCCTTCGTTTACCGAACTAATTTATGTAAAATTTAACAAACAAATATTCTCCGTATAGTTTTGAAAGTTGTGATTCTCTTACTGATGGTTGTATACCTCTGAAAAACGATAATGGGGGCCCTGGTATTTCTAAAATGCTCTTGGGCTTACTTTGAACGTGCATTTCACAGACGAAACATTCTGCCCTCTCGAAATCGAAGTAAATTGTTCCTTTCTAAAATTGTTTAATTGATGTTGAAGTAAACCGATTTACATGTTCGAACATGTAATCCCTTGTTGATAATAAGTATAATCAAATTTTTTAATTCGAAGCTCAAATAATTGATGATTTTTTTAAATTGTTATAAGTTTATGGTGGAAATTTTTCACATAGTCTGCGAACAATCATTTTAAAAAAATTGCAGATACTATGATAACTGGCTGCTGCTTTTTTGTACCTGTTCTTGACGACAGGGTTCACTGTATTAGTATCTGCTAGAGGAAGATTTACAAAAAGTATTAGGAAAAATTGTCTTTACCAACTGAAAATGTTTTTTACAAAATTCATGGGGATTCTTCATCCTTGAGAAAAAATAGGTAAAGCTTTCAAGGAAAATAATACGTTTTCTAGCTATGCTGCAGAAAAGATGACTAGAGAGAAAATGGATTTTGTTTAAAGTACTTCGTGAAACGGAGGAAGAGTACCACATTTATTAAATGCAAATAGGTATATTTAACTGAATTTCTTATGTATATAAAAAATATATTATGTAATGTCTGTATGCGTCCTTAACATTTAAAAAAAATCTATTTTCTTATTATGAATTTCTTATGACAAAAAGGTATTCGTCGTGTAGAAACGAATAAATTGATTAATTTCTAGGTTCTGCAAAAAAAGTGCAAAAACTTGACTAGCAGAATTTTTTGAACATTTGTGCAATGGATCATATTTTATAGCACTCTAATAAGATTTCTGCAAATTTTTACATGAACATGATATTCTTTTGCCCTGCAAAATGATTTTTGTATGAATTTTTGTTTTTATTTTTTTAACAGATCACAAATACCTTTCACAATATTCAAAAAGTAGAGAATCTATCAAATTACTTAATATATTCTAATATGCTTTACTTATTTATATGTGAAATAAAAAATAAAAATGGTGATATTTCGGGTGACGATAATCAGATTTTTGAAAAACTTATAAATCAATCATTTTCTCTAAAAAGTATTCTAATCAGCACCTTTTTTATTTCCATTTTTCCTTGAGCGACTTAGCTATGACTTTCTTCTTGAACTTTATTATAAAGAAACGAAAAATCTAACCTTTTAAACCTATTTTACGGTACTATAAATTAAAATTTTAAAAAAATGAAATTAGAAAAATAATAATAAATATTACGGTAAATACAAATAAGAAATTCAACAATTAGGTTTATTTATATTATTTGAAAAAATATCGACAGTTTGACGGTGGAATACTTAAGAATAATATTTCTATAACAAAAATGATTCAATCGACCTATGTTAACAATGCGTTTGACCAGAACGTATTTAAATATTTTAATTTTCAATTTTTAAGCCTTATGTCAACACCCAACAAATACCACGTGCGTCAACACCCAGGATACCTGGGTACCCACTCACTGAAATGCTTAGATATAATCATTCTACTTCGTGGAATTCAATCCCTTTACTTCCCATTTGACAATTATGAGCCATGAAAAAACATTCAGAGCCTTTCTAAATATATAAACACTTGATCGAAAAACGATTGATCAACGTCGTTTATTTTCACGAGAACCAAGCGAGGAGCTTGCAATGTCTGCCATAGAAGAGCGTTCTCAGAATACGTAAGTTATGAAAAATGTTTCCAGAAAGCTTGCAGTCGACAGCTAAATAAAAAAACAGTTAAAACTGAAGTTGCGGCTAATTCTGCACCTGGAAGAGACAATACTGGTAGAAAAATCGTCATAAGGTTCCTGTCAGATGAGCTATTCTCAAGCCGAAAAAAACGCAGAAAAACTAGAAAATCGTGTTGTGATTGCAAAAAATCTATTTGTGATGAACATTCGCTTAATAAATGTAAGAATTGTGAATAAAAATAATTATTTTCATGTATTAACAATGATTTATATAAAAAGCCTTATTTGCTTTGTAAACTGTTTATAAAATCTCGTTGTAAAGTAAGTTCAGTATTCATTTTTGTAATTCTGCCGCACAAAATAAAAAGATACACAAGTAACATTGTCGGTCAGGGTTATTTTTTTAAACATGGCAATGAAAAAATCGTCCCAAGCGGCAATGTCACTTATGTATCCAGAAAAAACTTCTCTCATTCCTCTCTTGCTCCTAAGATTGGTTTAAACTTAAAACGCATATAAAAAATGACAACGTGCAAATTCAAACTTCCTTTTCTCGTTTTTTTTTCTTGTTGTTAATTTAATATTGAAAAATAATTTGATTATTTTGCATAGAAGATTCAAAATGAAACTATGGTTCTCATAAAATCCTAAGACTATCTTTCAATTTCTATTTGTTGTATGAACTTTAATGCTCATTTCGCGAGCACTTTGCTTAATAAAAAAGAAAGCATTCACGAAATTATTCCAAATAATTTGATTTAAGTCATTAATTTCTTTAACCTTTATGTCAACACCTGGGTACCCACTTTCGTACTTATTCAAAACAAATTTCATGTTCCCTATGGAATCGCTCTTAAGCGTCTACATCGCCGCGATTTAACTTTTTTGCAGTGTAATAGGAGAGTGAAAAAATTTGGTTAGGCCTTCTAAAGATGAAAATATCAAGCTCGAACTTGAGGTACTTGATTTCAACACTTGGGTACCCAGGTACCCACCAATAGAAATATACTTTTAAAGCTGATTTCAATGACCAGGTATTTGTTATTTTTTTGAAAGTGAATGACCAACATTGTTAAATAATCATAAACGGATGTTTTTGAAATTAAATTCGGATTTTTTTGTTTTTAATTATTCCAATTCTGCCGTACAAACTAAAAAGATACATAAGTGACATTGCCGCTTAGGACGACTTTTTCATTGCCATGTTTATGAAAATAACCCTAAGCGGCAATGTTACTTGTGTATCTTTTTATTTTGTATGGCAATCACAACACGACTTTCTAGTTTTCCTGCGTTTTTTTCGGCTTGAGAATAGCTCATCTGACAGGAACCTGATGACGATTTTTCTACCAGTATTGTCTCTTTCAGGTGCAGAATTAGCCGCAACTTCAGTTTTAACTGTTTTTTTATTTAGCTGTCGACTGCAAGCTTTCTGGAAACATTTTTCATGACTTACATATTCTGAGAACGCTCTTCTATGGTAGACATTGCAAGCTCCTCGCTTGGCTCTCGTGAAAATAAACGACGTTGATCAATCGTTTTTCTATCAAGTGTTTATATATTTAGAAAGGCTATGAATTTTTTTTTCATAGCTCATAATTGCCAAATGGGAAGTAAAGGGATTGAATGCCACGAAGTAGAATGATTATATCTAAGCATTTCAGTGAGTGGGTACGCAGGTACCCTGGGTGTTGACGCAAGTGGTATTTGTTGGGTGTTGATACAAGGCTTAAAAATTGAAAATTAAAATATTTAAATACGTTCTGGTTAAACGCATTGTTAACATAGGTCGATTGATTCATTTTTGTTATAGAAATATTATTCTTAAGTATTCCACCGTCAAACTGTCGATATTTTTTTCAAATAATACAAATAAACCTAATTTTTGAGTTTCTTATTTATATTTACCGTAATATTTATTATTATTTTTCTAATTTCATTTTTTTAAATTTTAATTTTAATTTATAGTACCGTAAAATAGGTTTAAAAGGTTAGATTTTTGGTTTCTTCATAATAAAGTTCAAGAAGAAAGTCAAATTAGGTATTAATGCTTCAAACATATGATTTCTATCTGACCTTTTTTCGTACTATTAACGACAAATATACATATTTTTTTTTTT
>NC_046662.1:91293009-91304352 GCF_010883055.1 Belonocnema kinseyi
TTTCACGAAGTACTTTAAACAAAATCCATTTTCTCTCTAGTCATCTTTTCTGCAGCATAGCTAGAAAACGTATTATTTTCCTTGAAAGCTTTACCTATTTTTGCTCACGGATGAAGAATCCGCATGAATTTTGTAAAAAACATGTTCAGTCGGTAAACAAAATTTTTCCTAATACTTTTTGTAAATCTTCCTCTGGCAGATACTAATACAGTGAACCCTGTCGTGAGTGCCGGTTTTAATGCTGACCTTGAACCTATCTCCTCGGAAATAGATACATTCCGAAGGTAAACAGTCAGGGGCGTCTGAACTGTTTCCGGTGGATTTTACTGCGTGATCAAAAATATTTTGAAAATTGTTTTTCTAATACGAAAGAAGGGTTAATTAAATATTTGACTAAAATGAGGAAGAAAGTATGATGTTACTCTTTTACATAAATAGTTTTCTTGTTATGCAATTTCTCTGCTTTCTCTGGAATAATCACTCTAAAATAATTGGCCCAGATACTGAATCATCTCTGTCTCTCGATTGCTTAAACAATTCGAAAAAAACAGTATTCAAAACCACAGGACTATTTTTAACAAATTATCGCACGTAAACACTTCAAGTCATTATCTCCAGAACAAGGGGTTTTTCGGCCCCCACCACTTTATAATCTGAGAGCAATACATGCAAACGTAGCGCGTTGGTAAATCGGCTCTGGCACATGTTGCGTATACCAGCCACGTGTAAAGTCAAATATGCTCGAGCACGAACCCGAGCTCGCCCGACTTTACGATTCGGTATCCGTGGATATTAAAAGTAGATTTTTCTGTACAATAATTGACACCTAAAAAAAGACTTCAAATGGTTACATTTTTCAGGAATTCTTATGAAGTTTTTTAGACGATCTGATTCTACACGGAATACATCATAAGATACTGGAGGTTAATAAAGTTCAAATATATTAAATATTGTATATGTGATTTTAAGATTAGGTAAACAAAATCAATCACTTTCAAGTAGGTTCATTTTTTATCATTTAAGTTTTATTTTTCAATTAATTTTAAATATTCTATTTTAAATATTCTAAGGTTAAAATTATAATAAATGATGATTATTTTTAATATATTAGATTAACCGACATTGTAAGTAATTGTAAAATAAATTGAACAAAATCAAAAGTCAGTGCCCATACTACTCACGCTTGAGAATTGAGGAATAATCTTCTTCGCAAAGAAGGCATGCTTAAGGCCTGCTGGCCTTAAAAAATTGACTTGCTTACACTCCCATTTTTTAAAGAATTTTATTACAGCTAATTATTAAAAACTAACATTCACAGACACCTTATCTCTAACCAGGAAGGTGCTCCAGGTTTCCCTCGCCGATTTTATTCTCCCTGACATGTGCTGTAGTACTCGAAAAACTAATCGACACGTTTCTGTTCTCTTTGCGGAGAAGCACTTGAAGAGGGTGAAACAGCCCATTAAAGATAGGGGTCTCAAGTTTCGATTGCATAGTTTTGTGTGTAAAAACCAAATTGATTTTGATCGAACCTACTGGAAAAGTTTCCTTGTGATGAAAGATGAATAACGTAATTTGCACAAAAAATATTTAAACAATGAAGGGGGTAAACCACCTCTACATATTCTAAAATGTGCTGAAAATTGCTAAATTCCAAAGAGAAATTTTTAAAAAATATATATTTTGCACTTGGGACAAAAATAAATTTGGTTTTTATGATAATATATACTTTCCATACACAAAGACAATTAGAAAAATGTTTTATACCGAAGGAAGTAAAATAAAGTTTATCCAACATAAATAACAAAATTACGTGGAGGTAACCCCCCCCCCCTGATTATATATAGAATTGCAAAATATGTCTAAACTCGGGCAAAAAAAGCCGAAGAAAATACGTGCTTCTACGTGTTTATACATGCTAAAGCCCTTTTGTGACTCCCTTATTCTCTCATCCCCTTCTGCCTCCTCACTCTTCATGCCGTTCAGCTTTTAACCATATCATTTACTTTCCTTCCTCTCGCGTTGTTCTCACATCATCAATCTGCAGTCCGTTTGTTCTAAAATACCTTTCCCTTTCAGCCTCCATTTTTTCGCTTCTAATCCTGTTTTTCTTCTCCGACGAACACTCTCTAATCACCCCCCCCCCCCCCCCCCCCTCTGCGAGAAATTTCTCTTCATATTTACACGCTCGCCTCCCCGTTATGATCTCTAAACTCGTTCTTCCTGTCTCTCTCCTAACAATATAGTTAGGCTTATTCCTTGTCAACCCCAGTGTCCACTTTACATACCTCCTCTGTATCCTCTTTACCACATCACTTTCCTTCCATCCCTACACGTTCACTCCTTAAAATAAGATACTCATCCCTGGCCCCTCGAAAAAAGTTTTTTCCTTCCAAAATCATCTGCGAACAACTTCTTTCCCAGCCCCCGCACCTGCCTCAATACAATATTTGCCCTTCTCACTATCTCTATTTTCTTTTTTCCTTTCTTTTTTAGACTTCTCTTTTTTGAAAATTTTTTTTGAACTTAAAAAGCTACTGCCATACAAACTTTACTCATTAGTTTTTACTTATTAGTTATTATTTATTAGTTTACTTATTAGTGACTTTGTTTAAATTATTCACAACATTTTCAATTCCATATCGCTTTTTCTGTGCAAGTTGGATGATTACAAAACATGTCGGTAAGGTAGGATAAGCTTTCCCTTAAAGTAAAAATCTTGTTTACGTAGGGCGCTGACAAGACCTGCAGGCGATACCACGTAAAAAATGCGCCTTAAGCTCTACCTCTGCGTTGAAGTGGAAAAGAGTTTTATTAAAAAATGTGTGGAATTTTCTAAAAACTAACTGCATGTATTTCTGACCTGCCTTATTTTTATTTTCCAAGTGTATTTCAATCTGATTTCTGTTTAGGGTGAAATCATACCTTGAAAAATGATAAAAGAAACATCTAATTCTCTATGGTCCAAAATGTTCAAACATAGAACAGTTTGTTAACATTTTTTTAAATTTGTATGGTATAAATTGAAAGGCAAGTCATCATAGAATTTTACAAACAAAAATAATATATATATATATATATATATATTTCCTTAAGTCAAACATAGTACAAAAATATTTGAAAAATTAAAAAAGTTACCAACTATTTAAAAGAGTTTTATGAATAAAAATCAATGTGTATCATATTCATATAAAATTGAGGAATATCTATAAACTGTTTTGTTAGGTATTATCACTTCAACCACGAGCTAACTTCACTTCGTTGAGTGCTGAGGGGGAAAAAATGGACCAAACGCATGGAATAAAACTTTATTTTCGTAATATCTTTGTAATTAATAATAATTGTTGTCATTTTATTATGTCATTAAATTGATATTAGCAAAACAGTGCAAATATGGTCCGAATTCCATGCATTTGGTCCATTGTTTTCCCCGCAGCAATCAATGAATTAAGTTATCTGGTGATTGAAGTGAAAATATCTAATAATGTATTTCCTGCGCGGAGAAAAATGGATGTTTAAATGTTGATGTTCAAAGGCTAAGATTGTAGCATCTAACATGTAGATATTCGTACCACACATTTACTATCTTTTGGAGATGTTAGGCGTGAAAATATTTTTATGTTGAACTGAAACACATTCAGATGTTAAAACCGATAACGATTTTTTTCTATCTAAAGGAGGGAACAATGATCTTAAGTTTCAGGTTTATTGACTTAACACATATTTGACAAATTTTGTTTATAAATTTAAAATAAAGTTTAAGTTTAAGTAACTTAAAACAGATACAATTTTAATTTTAGATTACAGATCATTCGTTCTCAGATTACTTACCCTCGTTTTTATTTCGAATTAAAAATATTGATCATAACCTCAACTTGACTGAATGTATTATCTTATCGACATTTCATATCCTTTGCCTGTCTTTCTATCGTGCATAAACATTAAAGTTTAATTTTAAATTCACAAATAAGTTATCAATTAATTCCTTAAATGACCACAAATAAGTAAACTCCTCAAATATTTACAGGCGTTATTTGACATAACCATACATGTAATATCTCGTATATGTCAGTTGAACCTTTTGGATGTTAGAGAGTAACATCTCACTTTTTAAGATCCACAAATGCTAACTTAGAACATCTAGATTGTTGTCCTATAGTTAAACATAAAATATGATAACTCTGAATATCTCCATGTTACGTTTGAACATCCATTTTTATCCGTGTGCAGGCAGGCCTGATAAGAGGGAAAGGGATAGTTGAGAGATATTTTCCGGGCGTTTAGATTTCCCACCTCGGGTCCGGTATTTCCCTCTACGGACATGCCTATTGAATCGGATCGTCTAAAACATTCCATAAGAATTCCGGAGAAAGATACTAATTAAATGTTACGAGACTTCATTACATGTCTTTGAGGCCTTTCTTCTAGGAGTTATTCTTTGTAAACAAAAATCAACTAAAACCGCCAAACAGCAACTGCAACCGAATCGTGAAGTCGAGCGAGCTTGGGTTCCTAGTCGGGCATTTTCGGTCTCACACTTGGCTGTTATACGCAACACGTAACAGAGCCGACTTTCAGAGAGACTACGTTTGCGTGTATTGCTCCTAGATGGGAAAGTGGTTAGTGCCGAAAAAACCAACTTCTTGGAGACTATAAATCTATAAACAGACACGAAAAGAAGTTATTTAATAGATAATAATTTCCTTTTATAAATATTTTATTAACAGTCCACAAAGAACACTGTTTTTACTAATCTTACGTCAACACTTGCAGTCTGAGATGTAGAACGCTGCAGTGGGACTCTGATGTCTGAACTTAATCAGCCCCCCCCCCCTTATGTACTACTCTCTCTCCCTCTCTTCTCATCTTTATCTCTCTATCTATATCGCTAACTCTCTGTTTGTCTCTTTATCTGTATATCCAATACTTTTCCTTCTTTTTTTTCTTTGTCGAATCGTAGAGCCTATTAGGTAGCTACGACAACCCTACCAATGCAGAAGAAATTTGAATTTCAACACAATATTAAAAAGAAATCTTATTGTAAATAATTAATTTTAAACCATAGCAGACCATTTTTGATTAAAATAAATTGATATTCCATCCTATCTTTCACGAACATTGATCCAATACCTTCACGATACGAATTGGCGATATATATTCGTGTGTCAGATGGAACTCTTGTCGGTATCAAAGAAAATCTCATTTTATCCGACGAAATAATCCGATTAGTCTCATCAGCTTCAATAGGCAACGGAGCCCTACTTTTGGTCGACGCGAGCTTCGCCATCGTACTTATTCGCGCGTGTCTCCCGCTTCGGGTGAACTGTCGGAACATCATGACGTAGATACACAGGTAGACCGTTAGGACTCAGAGCCTTACCGCAACTCTCCTGTTTTTTCACGCCTGAGTGAGTACCGCGCATCCTCCCCATCTCCTCTCTTGCATCTGGTGCGAAAATTAAGTTTTTCAGAGAGGAAAACCGCTGGATGTTTTCATGTTTAACACATCGGACTTTTCTTCTTTGCTTTCTAAATATGCAATATCAGAGCTAGTTGTAAATTCAGGATGAGCTGAAAGATTGGTTTCCCGTAGAAATACACACAATTACCCCTAGTAACAAAACATCTCAACACCTAGCACAACCCTCAACTTTGCCTATGACCTACAAACAACCCACCATACAACATACACACGAAAACCTATGAGAGACTAAACATCCTAACACTAACCGCAACTACCTCAAGCCTGCTATCGCCTAAACCACGAAGGAATAATAATGAGACGCAACTGCCAGTAGGAAGCTATCTGAAACTGGCAATAGAAACATTAGCGTGATACGCACATTACAGGAAGATCTTAGATTTGAGTGCGCAGGTGCGCAGTTGTCCTCTTCCTATACACAAAATAAATATATAAACAGTATTTTCGGTACTTGTTTGAAAAATGTGTGAACAGATTTTGAGAAGGAAACGTATAGGTAAGTACCTTTTAAATTTACAATATGATAAATAGGCTAAAGATTCTCAAGGCTCAATTACAGGAAAAACAATAAAATATATTAGACGTTTATTGTACTTACAGTGAAGGCTTTGAAAAAGCGAAGCGTATTGGCCTTCTTCGGCGTGTAACTTCGTCCACAACCCGGAACTTGACACCTCATGGCTTAGGACACATTTCTGACACTTGCGTCAAAACAAGCAAACAGAACCTCTCAACTTACGTCAATTTGACAAACTTTTTCACCCGCACACTTTTCCATGTATAGGAAGAGGACAACTGCGCACCTGCGCACTCAAATCTAAGATCTTCCTGTAATGTGCGTGTCCCTTACGGTAATGTTTCTATTGCCAAGTGAGGGAACGGAGTTAGGTCTCCTTATTATTCCTTCGTGGCCTAAACACACCCATCCCTACCACAAACTCTTTATGTTTCCCATTCTGGAATGTTATTTCTTGACTTTCTAGAAATTTTATATCAGAGTTTATGGTCAAATTAGGTCGATTTGAAAGATGGATCGTTTGCTCGTTATTGCGGTTAATCGCAAGATACCTTCTCAAGCGCTCATTGACTTATTGAGATCACGTCGTGGCACAAGATTCTACGTGATCTTGAAAAGCGATCGACTACACAAGGGAACGGTCACGAAACCAATATAGAGGTAATAAGCCCAACACTCTATAAAGTAACAGAGCTTCGTTCAGGTACCGTCAAACTCATCAGAAAAGACTGCCCTCCTACCTTTAAGGTAGAAAACCTCAAGAGAACCTAACAAAATTAGAGGGATTTTCATTTTGATGGTACTTTTAATCAGAAAATTAAAAGAAAATTCATTTATGTTTTATAATTCAAAAATTAGTAAAATCTCATAAATTGAAACTGCAGTAAAGTACGTAATAATATAAGTTACTTTGCGCAAGAATAAGTAGTTTTATGAAAAGATCGAATTCATTTTTCATTAAAATTATCCTCAATTATTCACAATCAGACAAAATTGATGACAGATTCTAATCTAGGATCTGAGTATTTAATCATATTTCGATATGTATGGTAAAATTACTGTGTGTCTCTAGAATAAGAATATACATATTATGTGACCTACAATAAATTGATATTTTTTATTCTGAGTGGAAAATGTCAATGCGATAAATAACAAAGAAATCACCATATATTTTCATCTTCATATTAATATAAAGTAATTATAAATATTATATATTATTTAGATTTTCATAATCTTGTTTCTTTCAAGTTTAATTGACGGCGACTCCAAAGTTTCCAAGGAGATTATAACCTTATTGCACTGCCTTGGTTTATTTTATATTGAACTTGCTTGCAACATAATTGGATTTAGATTGTCCTGGGCCAACAGAAATTTATTATATCTCCAATTTTCTGTTTAAGAAATTGAACACGAAGGAATAACATCTTTCCTTATTTTCCTTTTCCCATTCTCTTATCCTTTTATCCCTTTCAAAAATAAGTCTAACAAATTTCTCAATCCTATTTATGGGAACTTGATTCAATTTTTGTAAACTAAATTAAAATAAATTTAATCATTCTTTACTTTATGTGATAAACTTTTTAAGAATCACTATGAACTTTGATTAAAACTATAGACTGGCAAAATCTGTCAATCCACAAACAGTGGTTTTGTGGACTTTATGAAACAAACGACGTTATTTTCCTATTTTCTGTGGACTAGTTTATGCAATGGCTCATTTTCTTCAGCTCTCGATATTTTTCTCGCAGAAGCAATAAACGCGAGTGCATTTCTATCTCCTTTTGTTTATTTTTTATATAAAAATTTTCTTTGCCTCTCTTTTATTTTTCTCCATCTCAATTCCGCCTTCTATCGGATTACTGTTTTTCCAGACACTAAAATTATTAGTCATATCTCAAAGTAAGGTGAAGAGAATTTACATTAATAACCCTAGCCATGGTTTTATTGATTTTACACACAAATCGTCACACAATCGTCGCCGGACTTGTTCTTAAAAGTGGTAAAATTAATTTTTTCCAATTTCATATCAGACAAAAAATTTAAACAGTCAAGACCGTCAATTTACCAATAAAGTTGTGTAACTGATTATTGATAGCTTAAGCACTGAGCATAAAAACTAATTAAAAATGAATTGCCAATTGACAATTTTATTTTAAATCAGGTACAATTACAAAAAAATTTTAGATCATGGTGTCAGAATGATACTTTATTTGGACATGTCATTCAATGTTGGAAATGAAGGAACCAGTATTTCACAGATTAATCAAAAAATGTTCTGGTTTTGTTAGTATTATTGGAATAATGCCTACGAATTCAGAACGAACGTTGGTGTTGAGGATTTTCTTTTTTTTCAACGTGGGAATTCTTTCTCGTTAAACTGATCTCAAATGAAATGGAAAACTTTCAAAAATAACAAAATTGCGGCTATTTTTTGAACGATTAAAAACGTGTTTTCTCAAAAATAAGAACACGTTCGTGTTCATAGCGTTATCAAGTTCCACTATAATTCGCCATTGCATACCTCGCTCTACAAATATTACACTAGTTTTAAAATTTTTACTTTTTTTTTAGAAAAAGCTAGCATCATGTAATAATAATATCTCGTGAGTTTTGTTCTTGGCAAACAACCTTTTTGCACCGAGAAAAATTATTATGGAAAAATCGAATTTTTGCGTTTTTCTCGGAAACAACGAAAGGTACAAAAAATGTTCGGAAAAAAGTTGAAACATCTAAAATAGTTTCACGGAAAGCCCTTTTTCGATGGGCTAGTCACTGATAAATTGCAGATATCTGCACTGGAAAGCTTATTTAAACTTTTTAAGGAACTCTTAGAAATCTTGGAAATTTTTCGTCGCCGAACTTCGACGAGTCTGATTTCTCCTCGAGAGTCCGGATCTCGAGAAGTTTTGGAAATCTGGGAAATCCCAGCAATCTCAAAGAAATCTTAGCGGTCTCTATGCGAATTCAATTGAGACTGTAATCTTCGAATGATTTTAACAAATCAAAAAGAGTCAATTTAACTGTGAAATTACATGTTCCTTTATTATCACCATAAAATGCTATATGAAATTACTCAATTATTCTGACATCCTAAGCTGGACTTTTCTACCTGATTTGAAATGGAAATGGTCATAACTATAAATTATTATTATTATTTGCATTGTTGAAAGTTATTTATTTTGTTTTTAATATTATAAGCTTAGAATAAACAGTTTTTACATTCTCATAATTTATGATTGAGAAAGTATTAGAATTGTCAGAAATTTCACACACCAGTTTTCAAATCGAATCTTTACATTTTGAAAGCCCCTGAAGCCGAAAATCAAGTTTTGGTGAAGGCATTTATGTGTCTATACGTCCGCCCGTAAACAGGATAACTAAAAAAAAATGAACAAAACAAATCAAAATTTGACACACTCTTTGTTTAGGCCCTAAACGAAAGAACGAGTTCGTTAACCAGCCAATTAGGATAGAAATTCAAAAAGCTACAGCTTTTTCAAAATTTTCGAAACCATTTTTTTTCAAGAATTAACATTTTTATGAAGGGCTGTTCCTAGTACTAAGAAGGCCGAATAATTTATCCTAGCGAATTTTTTCGATAAAAAAAATATCAGAGTTATAGCATTTATTAAATTAAAAAACCAGTCTAAAATCTAAATTTTAAGCCAAACAACGCATAATATAAAAAAGGCAAAAGAAGAAAAACGTTGATTTTTAACATTTCTGCAAGATTATCATAACAGCTTCTTCATTTTGTTTTTTGGAAAAACGAAAATTCAAATTTTGATCGTACAAAGAAAATACAAAATAAATCCCTTCCTGTGGTTACAATATACAAGATAGAAAAAATATAAACAGACAAAAATTGTCATCCTAAAAAATTTCTACAAATTTGTCAATAATCAATTCTTAACAAGAGACGTAGTTTTTGTTTTATTGTTAAAAAATAACATTGAAAATAGGAAAAACATTGGGAAAAAAGACACAAGCTACCAAAAAATTGTGTAACTAAAACTCGAATAAATTTTTTTTATAACCCACTTTTTGATTGGATGCGTGTTTTTGGTTTGAATCGTGAAGAAATGACATCAAAAATAAAAATGAAAAATTTGTGGAAAGACCACAAAAGTTACGAGAAAAAAAGAGATAGACAAAAGTTGTTCGCCCAAAAACGAGATACTAATTTGTAATAGTTTATTACTATTTCATCATTTATGATTGACAAAGTATTCGAATATTCCGAAATTTGATACCACAACATTAAAATTTCGAAACAAATGACTAAAAATCAAAATGAACCTTAAAAGCAATTATATAGCTTTTAAAACGTCCTAAGAAATTTCATTTGATTTTTTTTCAATAGAACTTGTCATTTTTGTTCTATTTATCGAAAAAACTGTGCAAAAACTCGAAAATTCAAATTTCGAACGAAACGACGTGAGATAAGAAAAAAATTTCTAAAAAGAAATTTCAGCTTTCAAAAACTCGTACAAAATTGATTTAAATCATTCTTTAAGAGGAATTGTAATTTTGGTTTTATACAGTGAAAATACTATGAAAAAAGTAAACAAATTAAATTTTGAGTTAATACACGACGAAAAATATGGGGAAAAGTTTTTGGATGAATTTGAGAGTTTAAAAACGTTTTTAATTTTTCATCGAAATTCATATAAAAAAAATTTTAAATCCAATATCACGTAGAAAGACGCGAGATACGTGAAATATCTGAAAGAAGACTTGGAGGATTTTTGTTTTATCCATAAAAAATAATATGAAAACAAAAATCATATTTTTAGCATAACAACGCGAGAAAGAACGCCTGAAGAAAGGATTGTAGTTTTTTTATGTCAAAAACAATACACCTTCTCTTTCTTTTGCACTAAAAATTGCAGATCGAAAAAGACAAGGTACTGTGTTTAGCATCGAGCGCAACTAAAAAAGCGTCCACTTAGATACACTGTAAGCGCGTTCATGCTAGTTCTACATGGACGCGTTTTCATCTGCGTTCGGCATCAAACGTAATACACGGTACTTCTGAGCTAGTTTTAATGACACTTTCTGGTCATTCCAAAATTCAAAGATTTCTTGTTTCTACACAGCTTCAAGATAATTTAAAGTCAAAAATGAAAATAATCCGCTCGGCGCTTTTTTTAAATGAAAAATTAAATTATTTGAAAAAAAATCTTGACTCATTAATTTGTATATGTATAAAAGCATAATGCGTGCATAAAAGAATTAATTTACACATGTATATATTGAACGTATTGAGCGTATTCAGGGTGAATATCCAGTACTTTCAAGCGATCCCATACTTTAAAACAATCTGAGTATACAAATATAAATA
>NC_046662.1:91304452-91313732 GCF_010883055.1 Belonocnema kinseyi
AAAAAATGAATTACTTATTTACATGTTATGATTCTTGTTCATTTGTGTAATATAAACATCTAATATTTTGAGTAAGATTATTTTTTCAAGCTTATTTAGCGCTCTTATACTTACTGATAAATTAAATTTCCATTGGTAATTACATTCTTTGATAACTTACTAAATTAATTAATTGCAATCAATATTTGAAGTTTATAGACATTTTTATTGATGCATAAAAATTAACGACTCAAGACTTTTCAAATAATTAAATTTTTTCATTAAAAAAAAGCGCCTAACGGATGATTTTCATTTTTGGCTTAAAATGATCCTGAAGTTGTCCAGAAACAAGATGTGTTTGAATTTTGGAATGACTAGAAAGTTTCATTAAAATTGGCTCAGGCGCACCGTGAATACTTTCTCTCTTTTTCACACTAAACGGACAGTAGAAAGACAGAAAGTACTGCGTTCACGCGTCTATGTAGAACTAGCGTCAAACTTGCGATCCGCGCGCCCAGCCGAGCACGTGATGCGAATCAGCCCGCGCTGTGCGCAAATTTTTAGTGTTAATGCACATGTGGATCTGAGTAGATTCTTAGTTTTACTACTTGGAATATTTATATGAAGAACAAAAAATAAGAAAAATAAATTATACAAAGATCGAAAAACGAATTATTAAAAGATAAATGTAAGACATTCCAGGTACAAAATAAAAAAAAAAAACATTCTTGGTGTTCGCACCTTTGGGTTGAAATAATTTCCTTGGATCGTTTAGCACTATAATATAAATTCAGTGCCTAATAACTACTCAACTAATATTAATTTCAAAAATATTTCAAATATCAGTACTTTAATCAGGAAACTATAATAAATAAAAATTTGGCAACTCGTATTGTTTAATTTTTGTGATGTTTTACTTAGTGTTACTTTTGATGCTTCATATACATATTAATCACATTTATCACTTTAAAAAGTTTAATTGTAAAATCCGATTAGAGTTGGATTTAAAAAATTGGTTAAAATTTAAATTCTTAGTTGTAATTAAAGTTTTAATTTTTCAGCACTATTTTTTATTTTTATATCAAATTTTTAAAAATTAATAAATTTGTTATCACAGTCATTACAAATTTTAATAAGGGAGCGTAACATATAACAAGCAACTGAAATTGTAAATTTTTTATGACAAGAAAAATCAGGAAAAATGTGAAAAATGAAAAGAAATAGTATTTTGAAGAAAGAATTGTCTATGAAAAGGCATCTTAAATATAAGATGGTTAAATCTTATAGGATTTTAGGATTTTAAAAACAGATTCGTGTCATGGCAAAATTATCATTTAAATTGGATATGGTTATTGCTTCTATCCCTCGTGTTCACGTACTGTCACATTGATGACCTGCTGTTTATTTTGTGAATAGTATTCGCATCTTTTACATTTATTCATATTTTTCTGATTGGAAAGTTCTATTTCAAAATCATGAAAAATATTTTCATTCGTCAAAAGGTGAAGTGTGTTAATAAGGAAAGTAAAAGAAGAGTTATTATTGCAGATCAGTATAGTAGCAGCAGAGTTTTATTGAATAAAGCATATGTCGATTTAGCACAGTTTTGGTTAACAAGTTGTTGAAATAGTTGAGAAGGCAGAAGCATAGCAACAGGTAGAATGTATAACCCTCGTACAATACATTCTTCGTGCACAGATGGTATACGAGGTGTGTTCAAAAAGTAAGGTGACTTTTCAATTTTCGCGTGCTATGTACATTCAAGTTTTAAATTTTTTGTTTTGTTGTGTTGGTACACTCGTCACGATTATATGTTCACAGTTTTTACTATCTAGCTCGTGTTGTTTTTCTAGCAGAGGCGTAAAAGTTTAGAAGGGTTTGGTGTGCTCGGCGATTTTCTTCTTTCGAAAAAAATGGAGCAAACAGTTTGCATTAAATTTTGCGTGAAAAATGGAATCCAGTGTTCTTAAATTCTTGAAATGTTGACAGTTGCATACGGTGAGTACTCTGAGTAGGAAAAATGTGTATTAGTGGTACAAGCTGTTCCAAGAAGGCCGAGAGGATGTCGAAGACGAACCTCGCCCTGGACGTCCCAGCACGTCAACAACAGAGGAAAACGTTCAAGCAGTGGAAGAAATGGTGTTGAAAAATCCCCGAATTATCATCAGAGAAGTTGCTGAAGATATTGGCATATCGGTTGGCTCATGCCATGCTATCTTTTCGGACGTTTTGGGCATGAGACGTGTGTCAGCGAAATTTGTTCCAAAACTGCTTAATTTTTATCAAAAGATCCATCGCATGACCATCGCTCAGGAGATGTTGAATGAAGTCAATAATGATATTTACCGGATTTTGCCCCCAGTGACTTTTTCCCAAAACTGAAGAGACCCATGAAAGGACATCGATTTTCAACGATTGAGGAGATAAAAACTGCATCGCTAAAAGAATTCAAGGCTATACCACAAAATGATTATCAGAAGTGCTTCGATGATTGGAAAAAGCGTTGGCACAAGTGTTTTATATCTGAGGGGGATAACTTTGAAGGGCACAACATAAATATTGAGGAATAATTGAATATTTTTTTAAAAAACCATAAAGTCACCTTATTTTTTTATCACACCTCGTACGTAGTCAGTCCATTAGTACTGGGCGTCTTACGTGAACTTTAGGGTGGCACATAATGAGAAATAGAGCTTTCACTTTTCTTCGTAAATGGAGGATCTTATCGTCAGTTTTCTAATTCAAGAATACGAGCTTGAAAAACATTTTTAGACGCTTTATAAAAATTAGCTTAGTTAATGCAGTAGATTTTAATTTATTTTTAAATGCTCGAGATTCAGTGACAGGTGAAGCAAATGGCTAATGGAAAATAGTAACTTTCTTATAAGAATTAACAAGAAAAATTACTTTTTAGAATGCAGCAATAAATTATAATGAGAAATTAAATCTAGAAATGTCAAATTAAGTTCCAAGAAGGGACTTTACCAGAACCAATGTGACTACATTAACTCGAAAATTTGTTGATCAGATGCACTTGGTTCTCTTTTTGGAGCGACCACCTTGTGACTGTGAACTTAAAATTGTGCATCTGAATGAAAAGTTTTTAATATCGAGACTTTGCTTCATGAATTTAGGAAAAAGCATCACACAGAGTATTATCTTGTAAGTTTAAAAACTAATTCCGAAAATAAACTAATAAAGGTAGATCAGAAATCGTGCTTTCGATTTTCTTCTTTTAAGACAAGCGTCGGTGAAATGAACGTGATAAAAATGAAAGATCTGTCATGAGAAAAGAACTTTGCATTTCATTTTTATAATAAAGAAGTTGATACTCGATGCTTGTTAAATTTCAGTGAACGCTACTGGTGTCATATTCGTTCGGATACTGTAATTTGTTCTAGAATAAAAAGGTCACCCTTATCAAAGACGTAAAGGGGCTAATAAGCCTTCGCATTTTAAAGCTCTCCCGAGATTATCTGCGAATGTTCTGGTTACAACGTTCACAGAAAATAATTGTCAGCAGCTGAAGCTTATGTAGGATCCACCGTTTTCACACGAAGTTAATTTCTTTTACAACCACTTACTTTATTAATAAGTCCTTCAGTCAAAGAAACATTTGCGTGTGGCAACGAAATGTGATATATTACTAGAGATACATTTTCTTTAATTATTGTAGACAGGTTTGGTTGGGGTTAACAGATGGGTCTCGTGATAAATCAGTGCATGTCTGACTGCACCCATTTTTAACCAAATAGTCAAATCTTTAAGCCAAAAAGCTGAATTTTCTTAGAAGTCAGTTAAATTCTCAACCAAGAACTGCTCCACGGAAAAAATTAATTTTCAATCAAAAAATATAAATTTCCAAAAATTCTGTCTAATTTTCGAATAAAAAAGATAATTTGTTAACGAAATAGTTGAATTTTTAACTTGCGAAGGTGCATTTTTTCAATCGCAGGGTATACATTTTAAATAGAAAAGATTGAACTTCGGCCAAAAAAATTTAATTTTTAACCAGGTTTTTCAACCTGTAAGCCAAAAAGATGAACTTTTTAGATGACATTTAAATTTAAATCGAAAAGGACAGTTACAATGATAAGAGAATAATTGTTTTCTCCGCAAAATAATGCAATTTTAAATAAAATAGTGGAATTTACTATAACAGTAATAGAGTTTCCAAACCAATTTTTTTTTAATATAACAGTTACATTTTTAAGTCAAAAAGGCGAATTTTCTACGTAATATTTAAATCTCCAACCTAAAAATATGAATTATTAACAAAAATGTTAAATTTCAATGAAAAATGACTAATTTTCAACCAATAATGGAATCGTTAAATTTTCACTCTAGAAAACTATATTTTAAAGAAAACAAAAACGGATTTTTAAAAAAAAAGTTCAATCTAGAACAATTAAAATGAAAGAACCTAATGTTTTACAACGTAGTTAAACTTTAAACTAGCTGGTTTAATTTTAAAATAAAAGAGATGAAATCTCAATCTAAAATTTAATTGTTGAATTTTGAACTAAAGAACGAGCCATGTTTATGAGCTTATAACATCCCTAAAAATGTGAGCGTTAGATAGACCTTAACCGCACAGTATCAACTACTAACAGTTTATTAGTTCGAAACGCTGCCGCACTGACGGTTTATTAGTTTCACGAATGGCCACTGAATAACGCACAAAGTATTTTGTAATTGTTCATATAATGAGTAATTGTTATTTAAAATCAAAATATAACAGAAAAGGTTAGTATTCGTAGTTAGTTTTGATAAAAAAAAACGAAACTCATATATTTAAAAAAACCAAATGAAGCATTTGATTATTAAAATTAAAAAATACGAATCTTACATAATAAAAATAAAAAAATACAGAATTTATTTATATAATGCGCAACTTTTGTGTGAACGGTAAAGTATCCCAGAAAAAGGTCATCGTTGTGATACTTAAAGTTTATTCTACTAAAAATATAACCATTGTTAAATCGCTCGATTTCGTATTTGTTTATAAAATGTATATTAATAATTATTAAGTTAGGTTTAAAATTTTTAAATTCGAAGTCAACATTATTTTAATTTCATTTTTAGCTAAAAATATAGGTTCAGGGTTGTTAAATATAGCGACTGAAAAAGCTATAACTTTTGTTTGCTTTTTTGTTTATATTATTATTATTATTATTATACCAATAAACAATTTCCCTTCAGGCGTAGGCTTGACTCACTCGATGAGGAAGGGATTAATGTGAGAAAGAAGGTATAGATTTTTCAGATTGATCTAGAATTTTTGTGTTACTTATTGAAGTAACACGTTCGTTCCGCAACACTGTTTCGACCCAGGTTGCTCTTCTCAATATCTCTAGCAATGATCTCAAGTAAAGAATACCTAAGAAGTTTCAGGCGTTATTCACTCTACTGAGACATTTTTTATTAACTATTTGTCGCCATAATTGTCTGTCCTGGCATATTTCTCTAGCTTCTATTACGTTCATGAATTTTTTCATGCGGATTCTCGTGTTTCTGTGGCTTCTTATGTCTCTTCTAACTAGGGTATCATTTATATATTCTAACGATTCATTTCACGGTTTGCCTCTGGAGACACAGCCATTTACTTTATCTTGATACACTTGTTTCGTTAGTCGTTCATCTTTCATTCTCTCATCATGGCCAAATCATCTTGACTGACTTCTTTCCCATATGTCAATTAGTGTCTCTTCTGCTCCAAATTCTTTGAGGAATACCGTATAGCACATTCGGCACAAATATATAATTATGTATTGCCATTTTAACTTTAATTAACTCATTAATGCCTAAATAACACAAAATTTTATAGCAAGTTTGCGGTCCTAGATTTTGATGAAGCCGCTGTACATTTTCCTTGGAGCAAATTTTTCCATGTGTATTAAGGGTCGCTCGACAGGATCAAATCATTTAAAAAAGTAAACAAAAAATTATTTTTATTGTTTATCGGCAGTTTAAAGTGAAAAAATTCATTTTTCCGGTGCCTTTTTTGAGGAAAAGATCAACTCTGTGCGCAAAAATGGCTCTATTATGCGAAGAATAGCACGACCCGTTTTATTAGTACTTATACTGGCAAAATATGGAGGATGTTTTTTCTTTAATATCAGGTTGCAAAAAATTGCAACACTTGTGAATTATTTTTCCTGCAGATTTATAGATGTTGCTTCAGTTTACTTTTTTGAATTGAATCTTTTTGAATTGAATAGGCATTACTCGAGAAATAAGTCGCAGCGTTTCAAGAAGCATGAAATAAATGCAACCACTAATTTCAGACATTGCTCGAATGTGAAAAAGTGTGTTTAGACGACGTACAATTTCTATAAGATTCGTAACTTATATTTTTGTTCAAATTGCTTTACGCAAGCTCATTTACCTCAGATAAAACGAAAATGAAGAATGTAGAACTCGCAGAAAAAAATCCTAAAAATACAGAAAAATTAAAAAATTAAAAGAAAAAATGGATACTAGATTTTATGCTTTCATAATGATTCATTTTGATAAAAAGAGATATTTCGGGTTTCACTCGTGTAAAAAACTATTAATTGTTTGCCGACGTTTCGTGAACATTGCCGCTCACATTTTCAGGGCTGACCTGAAACTGAGGTATCAGGTCATGATTCCGGATTTTTTAAAAAAGATTTGATTGGCTAATCAAGTTCGACCAGTCCCCATGGTGGGGTGCTCTAATCAATCACAAGCATCGTAGAAAGTATACCTAAGAACATCATGACCTGATACCTCAGTTTCAGGTTAGCCCTGAAGGTGTGAACTGCAATGTTCACGAAACGTCGGCAAACAATTCGTAGTTTTTTACACGAGTGAAACCCGAAATATCTCTTTTTATAAAAAAAAGGATTTTCGACAATCTTCTACCTCCACGTGGTGTGAATCGGGCAACATTTCATATAATGGCAAACGCGATACAGAAACGAATCGATCATCGATAGAATTAGATGCCAAATATTTGTGAAGTATACATCTCGACAGAATTTCGTGACATTTTCACTTTCAGTTTATCACAGAAAATCGCCGATCCTCCAATGTACACTGAAATCGGTGTAAATCACCTGTCAAGATCATTTTGTCGGTCGTTATTTGAGTGAAACAGATGTTAATAAGCAGGTAAGTTATGATAATAATTACCTAACTTTTTATTTCTTCCCATTTTCCAGCGACTAAATAGCCTTGGAATAAAAATAGTACTTGGCGTGATGTAATATCCAAATGCTAGGTTAGTCAAAGCCTACTAAATCATATTCAAACCACCAAAGCCGGGATGTACAAACTAAGTCGTGACAGTCTGCATCGACATTGATGCCTGGTCGTGCAAACAAATTTCTACTAGATTTTCTGCGGAAGTTTAAAGGTATCTTAGATATCTAATCTTGCAGTGGCTAGTGTCATACATGAAAGATAAGGTGAATACAATTGTATAATAAAAACAGAAATTCGTTTTTCGCGATGAGTAGGGATGTAAATTTGCATGAAACTTTAGCCTGATGAAAAGTTTCATGAAACATTGGGAGTTTCGTGAAACATTGCAATGTTTCAAACATAGCGGCGGAAAAATTCAAACTGATAAGGCAAAAGCTTATTAGGTATTTTCACTTCCATAAACAGCTAACTTCACTTCTTAGATTGCTGAGGGGAAAATAAGGTACCAAATATATGGGATTCAGTTCATTTTTGCCCTATTTTGCTTACATCTTCGTAAAAGGTCATTTTCTATATATAAGTGTAGTTAAAAAATAGTTCTTATTTTTTTAATTACTATTTAATGAAATAATAAAATAATAATGATGATGATTAATTACAAATATATTACAGAAATAAAGTTTTGTTCCATGCATTTGATTCATTTCCCTCGCCCCAGCTTTTAACAAAGTGAAGTTAGCTGATGGTTGAAGTGAAAATACCTAATTGAGGCTTTCATATCCCGACTTTTTCCTGCCGGCTGATTTGATTTATTTTTCCGGTTTGTACTGTGGACTAATGATGCCAATGTTGGCACCCTGAGCTACTGCGCTTGCGTTAGGTATGACCGCTCATTGGCCGCACTTGGCGCGCGATTCAAAATTAATTGAGAAATAGTAGGGGGGAAATGGTGTATAATGCAGACGGAATACTAGATGCTTTCAGAGACTATTTCAGGACACAATTCGGAGATGAAGCTATAGGACACCACAACTGCGATGTTGAACACGATGCGTTGGAAAACTCAATTAAGAAAGTCCGTGTCACTGAGGTTAGGGATATAATTAAGAACTTGGAAAACGGGAAGGCTGCCGGGGTAGACGGTATTAACGCTGAAATGCTTAAACACGGTGGCGAGTACATACCACATAGAGTGTGCGAATTGATAAATTTGTTTCGAGATGGGAGACGTCCCAGACGATTGGAAAAAAGCGATTATCGTAGCAATATACAAGAGAAAGGGAGATAAAAGCGAGTGTAATAATTACAAATGGATTAGCTTATTAAGCACCGTAAGTAAAATATATTCAAAAATACTTATTCGTAGAGTAATGAAAATAACAGAAGCAAAGATTTGGGAAGTCCAAAGTGGGTTTATGCCAGCAAGGTCATGTACGGATCAAATATTTAGCTTAAGGCAAATAACAGAAAAAAGTTTGAAAATAGGAAAAAAAGTTTTCTGTGCATTTGTTGACCTAGAAAAAGCTTTTGACAAGGTAGATAGAAGTAAACTTTGGGAAGTCCTGAAAGAGTATGGATTCAATGGATGGATCCTACAAGCCATAAAACAATATATACAGGGAGCAAAGCGAGTGTAAGAGTGAATGGGAAACTGAGTGACTGTTTCGATATTATTCAAAGAGTTAGACAAGGATGCGTTATGTCTTCATGGTTATTTATATTATTTATGGACAAGTGTTTAAGACTGGCTCTTTTCGACGCAAATAAAACAAAAACTATGGTGTTCGAAGGAAAGAGTGAGAAAACACTATGCAATATTCTATTAAATGATGAGAGAATTGAACAAGTTGATAAGTTCGTATATCTTGGTAGCTTATTTACTAGGGACGGGAAGATTGATGAGGAAATAGATAGACGAATGAATGAAGGTAAGAAGGTTATTGGTAGAGCAGTTCCCCTTATCAGAAGTAAAAATATATCAAATAAAGCTAAAATGGAAATACATAATTCCATATTTGTACCGACAGTTCTATACGGTAGCGAGACATGGACTTATCAAGAAAAAGATAAGAGTAAAATTAACGCAATTGACATGAGATTCATGCGCATAATATGCGGGAAAACCCTGATG
>NC_046662.1:91313832-91326552 GCF_010883055.1 Belonocnema kinseyi
TGGCTGAAATTTTACCGCGATTTCGCTGGAAGCGGGTGCAATTTTTTAGATTAGCACCCGCTCCCGGCGAAATCCTGCGGTTGTCCTTATGACAAATTTTTATATATATGGCTTAACGTATCCTTGTGTAACACCTTGCATAATATCGATCCAGTCATTCAGTTTTCCATTAAATCTAAGGCCCGATTTGCTACCAGTATATATTGTTTTCATTACTTTTAGGAGCCTTCTATTGACTCCGTATTATTTCAGGGCTTACCAAAGTTTACTTCTATCCATCTAGTAAAATTTTTTCCAGGTCAATAAATGCACAGAAAACATCTTTACTACTTTCAACTTCTTTCTGTGATCTCTCTTTTTTGTCGGGCTTCCGAAATTTTATCATTCAGCCATGCATCACCAGTCGTTCTTCCTACGATCGCAGTACCACACACTTCAGTCGCACTTCCAGCAATGACGTCCTCGATCACACTCAGAGCGTTCTCTGTATTTTTATTGTCTATTAGCGCCTTTCACGTTATCTCTTTTATCAATTCGTTTATCTTATTCTGAAAATCTATTCGCACTTCTGGTTTCTGTAAGTGCTTATTCTTGATTGGAGTTTTTTTTCGTTTTTTTGAGTCTTTTTCTTTTTCATTCCTAAACTAAATTTCTTTTGGAGACTAGAAGTTAATGATCAGTATTGCATTCAGAGCATGTCATGACCCGTGTATTTTTGACTAGCTCTCTTCGTTTTTCATCCGCTGTAATGAAGCCAATTATACCACGGCTATTTCCTTTACAGAAGGTGTACATGTGAATAATTTTGTAGCTACACCATGTATTTGTATTGAATAGGCCCTTTTCTAAGCAGAATTTAACTAATCTCTCTCCGTTATCATTTTTTCTAAGGTCCACAAAATTATCTAGTAAAGGCGTTTAATTGTAAATAAGAATATTTATTTAAAAATGACTGCATCTGATTTAAATAATAAATGATCAATTATGGTAAATTTAAACATGGAAATTCACACACTAAAAAATTCAATTAAACAACATATCTTGACGCTGGGTGCCAACCCATTCATTCATATTTTTTAGCAGAATGATTCTTTTACCACGATCGCAAATACTTATTGTATCATTTAAATTATCCCAGAAGGCATCTTTTACCACTCTTGGATCACTTTCAACTGGGTCGCAGTACACTGTTCTTCCTAAAATTTTAATAATATGTTGTTTAATTGAATTTTTTAGTGTGTGAATTTCCATGTTTAAATTTACCATAATTGATCATTTATTATTTAAATCAGATGCAGTCATTTTTAAATAAATATTCTTATGTACAATTAAACGCCTTTACATTATAATACTTATTTCACTATCGATGTACTATCCTTAGCCTTTTTGTAATTCAGGAACAATAATTTGGTACTTGTAATTCTTGCTTTGGTTATTGCATTCATTTTCAAGAAATCGCTTTAAATCACTCCCCAATACGTATAATCACTCATACAGACTTGAAATTATTTATCGTCACATTAGATTGATCAAAATCTCTCGCAGTTACTTGTGATTACTTTTTGCTTAATTTTGAAAAGTTTTAATACTTGAATTCTTAAAATTCTATATATATTTTTTTCATTTGACCATCTCGACGCGTCCAAATGATAAGGTTCTATCAGAGAGAAACGAAATTAAAAGGTGCTAACTCGTTGAGACCAAATGAAAAGGTGCTACAGAGTTGAGGGCGCTGATGTTGCCAATACAATTTATATGAGATTTCAAACATTCGAGAGTTCACCAAGCGAGTTAGCACCTTTTCATTTGGTCTCTCCGAGATGGAACCTTGTTATTTGGACGAGAGGATCTCTAGATGTTTACATAGTACATACCTCCCGTATTTCTCGCATATATATTTAGATGTTTGCACAATTCAATTTTTTGCTAAATAATTAAATAATTAATACTTTTAACAAATAAAGCTCTATATACTTGAGCCTACGAGTGCAAATTAGTTATGGCATTTGAAAAAAATTCTGTTTCCTTTTCATAAGAATTGTAAATAACTTATTAAAAATTATAATCAATTGATTTTTAACCGTACGATAGATATTGTCTTTGACCGAATAAGCTTCGTCAGATTTGTAAATTATACAATTAAGATTTATTCTCTGTTATCATTGTTCACATAATATTAAAAATTGGCCGCTTTTGTGTCTTCATTTATCAAAAGAAGCTTTCTTAATCATTCCATTTTAAATATCTGACTTGGAGAAAAATCACTTTTCAATTAAATTTTCATGATTTCATGTTTTTAAGTACCTAACAATAGTTAACATATCATGTATATAATGTGTGCATATAATCTATCTTCTTCAGATATTTTACCTTTTTTTTATCTTGCATAATGTAACTTTTGTTGCGTGGAGAGCCGATTTTAATGAATTGGCAATCCTGATTTATATTTCCCCTCTATTATTCCTCATGGGCTGGAAAATGTATTGGAGTTATAGTTGTTGTTTGATCGCCTCTATCGGATGCGAAATCATTGCAGCATTTAGGTTAATGGGTGTTCAAATTGTTGAGGCCTTTCCAATCAATACACTAACACAAGAATGTTTCTCGGTCAGTATGGTTTTATTATACATTAATAGGGTATGTTCGAGATCCTTTTAATCTATATTATTTATATGGATTCAAAAAGCGTAAACTTTAGGATATATTTTCACTTATATGAATTATAAATAAAAAAGTGCATAGATTCTTATATCTTTTTGTTTAGTTCCGCCATTGAAATAGTTATATTTATCTAAATAAGCGTAAGGCGAACATTCTTTGGTGCTGTGCTTAGCACCGAACAATAGGGCTTACAAAGTGTTGAAAGATGCACACCAAAACTCGCTGGAACCTGTTTGAAAAGGCTTCGCCGATGGCAACACTCGTGCGAATTTTTCTGAACAGCTCTATTATAAGCTAGTTGTGAGCTGCAGCATAATTTAAAGCCTAGCTCTGCCCCATTCATCACTTGGTTATATCAAAAGATATGAATCAAGACTATTTTCTTATGTGTGATTTTGACTTCCTATATAGAAAAGTGCAAGAAGTAAAAGCCCAGTTTCTATTAGGTCACAGAAGCTCAGAATAGTAACAATCAACTTTTATCCCATAAACGAGCACCTTCACTATTCATATAACTTTATTCAAAGAAAGTGAAATTGATCAAGAAAGCCTTCATTGCCGTTAATTTCGTTAGAACCTACAACTATATCGACATCTCAGTACAATTTTATTAAAAAATATGTATAGTTTTTTATAGAAATATTTATATTAATACAACATTGTAAGCGGCTCTATGAATGTTTCGCTAAAAATATAAAAGAGTTAAGAATGAAGGATTCGTCTTGTGAAGACAAGTTTATTCAAAATGTCTTCGTCGCCTTCTAAATAATGAGAGTGGATGGAGAATAATTTAACAGAAACTTCTTCACTGCTTAGAACTCGGGGTGGATAATTATAATTATCCACATCTGCGTCCTTGCCTCAAAGGAATTTTAGTGAACCTTACACTTATTTTAAAGTATAATTGATAATAACCTTTCTAAACTGAAATCTCCTTACATGTAATGAATGATTTAATTTTGACATTCAATTATCGACTGCTCTCTTTTTTCGAAAACAGTGAACATATCAATGATAAGGGGTAAAACTACAACATGTACTTTATTGGTTTCCAAAGTGGGGACAAGTAATTCTCGCACGTGTCACTTGAAGATTTACGACCCTGTCGCGACAAAAGTTCTGAAAAGAAGTGCAGAAAAGAAGAATACTTTGATATCGTCAACGAAGTAGTATCTTACTGAATTGCATTAAGTTTTCAAAAGAGTTACAAAAGAAAACACAATTAAAGTAGTTAATAATTCAGAGCATCAGGAAAGATTTCTTCAAGTTGGAATTTCGCTTGTGAGAATTTTCCTCAAATACGAAATTTTTATTAATTTATCTACGAGAATTTCGTCAGGGTTGGGACACTGCTATATTTTGTCCGAAACACTTTGCTCCATTTGTAACAAAGCGTGGTGGTCAAGGTTGGGGCAAATCATTTTTTTCTTTCAATCAGGGAAATAATAGTTTTGCAACAGTTTTTCGGTCCGCAAAACTTGAAATTGATTGATTTTCTCTATAAAAGTAATTTCGTATCTATAAAAATCAATAAATTTTAAATAAAAAAATTACCTGAAAATTAAAAAAAAAGAATTATGTCCAAAAACAAAATAAATAAATTTAATAAAATTATGATATCACTTAAAAAATAACAAAAATAAAATATATACAATATATAATAATAATGATAACTAAGAGTTACTACATTTGCCAAAATTGCGAATCAGATTAATGTTTTCAGAAATATTTTGCCTCAAAAGTATGTATAATTGAATAAATAAAGAAGATGGATTCCATATTTGTTAATAAAAAATTATTTCAGCATAAATTTCGCTGATATTCACCAGTGTCCCAATCCTGACAGCAAGACCCAAGCTTGACTACATTTATTTTTCATTTGCTAATAGCGTTTTTTAATGGCGCGTTGATTTGTCCGGCGTGAAACTTTCTTGTCATTGTCTTAGCTTTCAAATGAGACGGAAAAATCAAGGAATTTTTAATTTAAGAAAAAGTTATAGAGAAAAGTCAAAAAGTGTCCCAACCCTGACGACATTCCACTATAAAAAAAGCTGAAACATCGTAACTAATCGTATTAGAAATATTCTATTGATATTCTAAAAATATCAGTAAAGATGCGATAAGAAAATGTGCACTTTATAAGAAAATACAACCTTCATAAGTCTCTTTCATACGCCATACTTCTCAAAACGTGGAGATTTGATGAAAACCGGCGAAGTCAAATTTTACATGAAACCTTCTCATTAGGATGAAATTGTAAAAAGAGGAATACAATAGGGACGTTAGTAGTTAATTAATAGAAGAAAAATGCCAATGAAAATCAATATAAACTTAAAAAATACCCCTAATTTGAACTTTTGATGCATAAGTAGCAAGCAAGGGTATTTCATCTAAAGTTTTTGTAACGTAATTGAGCAGAATAATAATGCAATATACAAGGGATGACCAAAGAAAAATATTCTGATTGAATTAAATTTAAAGATGGTGTTCTAAAATGTATATGGTAATTAAAATTGTTTAATAGAGTGAATAAGCATCTAAAAATAAAGACGTGGAATTTAAAGACGTGAAATAAATTCTGTCCCTTGAGAGGTCGTCAATCAAGTGGATTGTGTGTTCCGCGACACGATAAAGTTTATTCAGCTCACGTTTTGATAGGCGAAAATGTGCGCAATAAAATCTTCCGGAAAATGCATAAAAGTCGAATTGCTAAAATGTCTATTTGAAAACTATTAATCAGACTTACTAATTAATTTTTCTTGTTGAACTGATTACTGTAAAATTGCCTGCCTCCATTTATTTATTGCGATCACTATAAACAAATATGGTTATCACCACGAGAGTAATCAACAAGATATACTTATATTAATACAAAATTACAGCGAGGAAGAATGAGAGTTTGCACAGCTTTCAAAACTATCCAAGGTATTGTGATGAAGTCCAGAGAACAAATTAATCTAGCTTTTATACCAATAAATGTCATCACATTTTATGGATTGTGAGCTCGACCATAATTCGAGGAAGTACAATATTTAATAATAGAATGAAGTTTATCGTGAAATGATATTCTTTATCGTTTAAGAATGATATCTTGGCTATCGAAATGGGAAACGTTGAAAAATACATTCTGAAAAATATTAATGTCTTAAGATTTATAAAAAATTTTTACCATTTTATTCTTTTAAACAATAAAATTTTAAAACTTCATTATCTTCCTACATTCAAGGAAAAAAGTACACAATGAAAAAGTTCTTTAAAATCAGACTGTTACCTTAAATGTAAAAAAATCAATTATATTGAGTCTATAAGAGATTCTTGTTTATAGATGATTTTTACATGAATTCTAAGCATTACACCTTAAATTTTTATCGAATAAATGCCACTCGATATTTATGTTTCAGCTGGAATAGTAAACTTCCATTCACGTGACAGATTTTAAAATTTGAGACGCGTTTTCAACAAAGTTTTAACATAATGCATGATTTCTTATGATTTTACAGAATTCATCACCTCTTTCTCGTAAAGTGGCAGCTGAAATAGGAGTATACTCGATTATGTAAAAAGTGTCGTTAGCCTTGTCAGAGAGGAACGTTCAAATATTTAATGGCCACTTCTATATGTAGCGAATCATAAAATTTACTACCTATTTCTATCACTCTAAAAGCTCTTTGCTACCCAGCTGGAAATACATTGTTGTGTCAGTGAATCTGAGCCATATTCCTTGTTTATGCAGTATCATTAATTTCATTACCCAGTTGTATTGATTTAAAGCTCAGGACGAATATTAGTTCAAATTAAAAATTTTAGAGCTGGAGTAGGAAATACTGCAAGTTGTTCTAAAAGCATTCTTTACTACAGACACTAAATTTTCTCGTAAAACTGATACTGGCTTGTGTGTACATTTTTACAATTTAATTTGTTCTAACTTTCTAGGTTAATTAAAAAAATAAATTGTTATAAACCATAACAAATGGTTTGAAATAGATGAATTTGAAGAGTAATTATTAATTCCTGTTCTGTGATTAATTCTGAAAACCTCTTAAACGCCATTAAATATATGCTCATCTTCATTAGATGCCCAAGGCCAGATACTTTAAAAAATGTACTGCAGGTATTAGAGATATTGTGAATAGCTTGCAAAAACCAGTAAACCACTTATAACTGAAAACTGGTTTGCTATCGCAAACTGAACTACTCGCAAACAACCCTGAATAATCTTCAGTCTCATCTGAAAATGCAGATTCATGGCTAGAAATCGAAAAAATGTATAAATCAAATTTAAAAACTTTTAATATAAAATACTTTTAGTTTTTAAATTATTATTTATTTTTATTATTTAATTAAAAGTGCGCAAATAAATTATGACTATGACAACAAATAATATTTTTTGACAAAATTTTTACAAAATATGTACCTACATTGTTTAAAGAAGTTTGAAAAATTGGTATTTTAAACTTAAAACATTCTTTTTTATTATGGATATTGATTTTCGATTACCCTACATAAATTGTAATCGGAAAATCAATTTGATCTCAAATGAAATTTGCTTGTCAATAAAGTTCTTACTGGGCATTAAGCATACGAGGGGCCATTCAAAATGATCAGACAAAGATTGAAGGCCTTAGACTGACGTATCAACAACGAATATTTGTCCCCTTTAAGCCAAAATGTTTTCTAGGACAAGCAGTTGCATTTATAAAAAAAAGTTAAGCTTTTCATTAAAAGAGACAAATTTTGAACAAAATAGTTGAATTTTTAATCAAGCAGTCAAATTTTAAAAGAATAAATAATAAATTCGAACCAAAAACAGTTAAATGTTTCATCAAATAGTTGAATTTGCCTTCCAAAAAGACGAGCTTTTTAGAAGGCTGTTGAATTTCCAACCATCAAAGAAAAATATTAAACAAAAAAAGATAAATTTTCAATGCAGAGGGATGGATTTTTTATCCGAAACTAGTAGTTTTTAACAAAACCGTTAAATTTTCAAAAAAGGTGACTTTTAAACAAACGAAAAATAATTTTCAACAAGATTATGAAATTTTTGTCAGAATAAATCAATTTTTAACCACATACTTAATTTTTTAACCTACAAAGTTGAATTTCCAATCCGATGGTTAAATACATAAAAAATAACTAAGCAGTTTCGCTTACAAATCAAATGGTGAAACTTCCAACCGAAAAGAACGATTTTTCAACAAAATAGTTGAGCTTTTCAGCCCACAAGGATAAAATTTTAACCAAATCGTTGAATTCTTAGATGTTTCAACAAACCAATTGAATTTCTCAACCATAAAGATGATGTTTCTACAGTACACTCAAATATTAAACAATAATTTTAATTTCCAACTAAGAAAGTAAATGTTTAACAAAAAATGTCAACTTTAAGCTAAGTAATTGAATTCTTAACCAAAAATGGTAAATTCTCAATAAAACATTTATTAGTTGAACTTTAAACTAAAAAATCTTAAACCAAAAATGAAATATTAAAATTTTCGGCTAAAAGATTAATACTCATCAAGAAAAAGAAACGAATTTTCGAAAAAATAGTGAAATCTGAAAGTAATTACATTATTTTTTATCAAAATATTTCAACTTTTAAATATGTAGTTTCATTTTGAATAAAAAAGATGAATTATGAACCAAATTATAATAGATTATTCCCAAAATGTGAACTTTTCTACATTATACACTTGAGATCTACATTATTATACATTAATCTACATTATGTTCAACACTAGTGTGTTAAATGTATATCATATTTATTTCTGTGCATAGTTCTGAAACTTCTTATTCAGATATTGCAAAATAACGTATACATTTTATTTTTCATGATCACTTTATTATTTGCTCCTTATTTTGCAAAAATTTTTATTGTCAGCTACCCTGAAAAATGTAGGTATTATTTCAATTAATCTATGTTATTACAATTCACAATATGCATTCGTATAGAAACATGTGTATTTTCTTTGACTTGTTTTTATAATTAACAAAGGGCACGTTCTACAAAAAAATGGATAATAAAGGTTTTATGGCAACCTGTTTTATTTTTTCATCAAATTAATTTTTTTTACTTTTAATGTTGTTTTTTGTGATTTAAACCCAAAATACGCATCCCAGCATAAAGTGGTTCACAGGAAGGTCGTAGATATAATTTAGGCGACATTTTTTGTTAAATAAATACTTGCATATCTTTTTTGTTTTAACAACTTTTGTCTTTTAATTTTTTTCATCTCTTGTGTCGCTTTTTCAAAAAAGTTATTTTCTATTTTTTATCTTATTTCCCACGATTAAAAGAACATGTACATTAAAAGAACATTCAAGCAAAAGCTACGTGTTCCTAAAAAATGATTAATGACAAATTTGTAGCTCTTTTTGAAAGCGCCACTTTTGTATATTCATATTTTCACAGCTCGTGTCGTTTTTCCAAAAATTTAATTTCTTCATTCTCATTTTTGTTCTTTACATGTGCACAATTTTTTTTTAAATATTTTTTTATATACGGAATATTTTCACTACAAAATGGAATTAAGTAATTGTGTTATTGTGATCTTGAATGAAGTAAGCTATTTTAAAAATCTTGATTCGATGTTTTTGCAAAAAAGTTGTTTCAATCAATTTACAAAATTTAGGACCTGAGTTTAAGACTTGTAGAATGAATATTTATACAATAATTTATATTTGCAGAAAGGTTGTATTTTTAATAATTTAGCTGATAATTCATAGGTATTTTCTTTCCAAAACTCTATAATTTTGACAACTTAGATCTAATAATTATAATTGATGTTTGTGGGTGAAAGCCGATATTTACTGAGAAAGTAATATATGGATCACGTTGAATCGGACTTTTTCATATTCAAATATATAAATTTGCATGTTCATGCACGCTATTATATAAGCTTTGTATTTACAAGTTAAAACATGTTTTTATCCAATCCAGTCGAAAATGAATCCAGATATTTAAATTATATCTAAACATTTACTAACCTAAAAAATCTCGTGCAGAATTGTTGGTAGGGTCCAAGCAGGGCCCAGGCTTGGCAAAATTAGTCCCTGGCCTGGAGATCTAGCCTGGGTCGAGCTCGAATGAAATGCTTAATCTGAACAGGGACAGGCTTGATCGCCAAGTTTCGCCCAGGCTTAGCCAGCCCAGGTTTAGCCCAGGCCTGGTCCTAGATTATGATCGATTTCTTGCCATTCTTTATTTTCTGGATTAAAAGTAGAAATTACGAAAAAATATTTTTTTATTTTATATAAAGTTGACAAGGGAACTTACAAAGGTTTGAAATTTAAAAAAAAATGTCTTTAATCTGATTCGAATTTCCAAATTGTGATATATCATTTAGTAACTCGCCGGTTTCTGATTCCGCTTCATCATCTGTATCATCAAAGTCAATAAACAATAATTTCTTAATTTAGGTCCGTCATGTTTATTTAATAATTTAAAGTTTTAATCAGTATTATGTGAATTAAAAACGTATTTACGCTTTAAAATTCGACAAAATTTTTTTATCAATTTGAGGTTAGAAGTCAGTGCATTTATTATAATTAATAGAAGTCCTTACTTTCTTACTTGCAATTTCACCGTGTAAGTATAGAATACTGCCGATTGCTTGATGTCGCCCATTTTTGGAACTTTTACACTAATTGGCCCAAGTTTGAAATATTTCAGAATTGAAGCTAGGCCCCGGCGAGGGGCTCCTAGCCTGCTCCAAGTTTGGAACCGGGAAGAAACTTGGTGATTTCTGCACGGGATAATACCAATAAACCAATTCTCATTTATAAAAACTATTTAGAATCAAACATAGTATTATTAAATGCGCACAAGATTGCCTCCAGTTTCAGGTTTTTTTTTTTAGATTTTTTTAGAGATTAAATTAAATTTAAATAGTTTTTCATTTACCATTCCAAAAAAGTATGGTTCACTATTTCCAAATTGAAATTTGATTAGAATTTCATAGATGTTTAATCCGATTACAAATGATGGCAAATGATTAATAATCAGTAACTAAATAATAAACAAGAGCTTGTGGGCAAAGTTGGTTTGGAATTGATAATCAGATTAGGTGCCTACTAGGAGAGGGAATACGAATTCGGTTTCAGCTTATTCGATTGTACACAGAATTCTACTTATCCTCGAAAATCGTACCGGAGAGAAGTTGTTAGAGTAATTGTTTTCTATTCCATAGTTTAATTATGGGTTGAATTACGGTGAGTATTGATATATATATATATATCCGATGCCTGTTCCTTGGATGCATTTTTTAGTCGAAAAGCGACGTGAATATGAAATTTAATCGTTTAAGCTAAGACATGTTTCGTATTTGTAATTTTTTTGTATTTTCTCGCCTTTGTAATTAATGTTATTATAATTTCCGTTCATCTGAATTTTTCTGAACATATTTCATTGTTCCCATTTGTTGCAACTATCTCAGATTGACAAAACTTTGTAGCCACACATTCTCACAAGTATATACATACATATATATATAGGGTGTCCAAAAAGTCTCGGGAGAGCTAAATAAATCCTTAGGTACAATTTTTGTCGAGAAGGTTGAGGTCATTCTTGAAGTAAGTTTCAACGAGGAATCCAATTGTGCCCTTAGTTTTGATCTGGACCATGACCTTCATGGTTATTTCAAGGTCACTCTTGTTTTTTTTTAAATGGACTTACCCATTTTTGACATCGGCCATTGAAAGAGCGGAAAATTTTAGGTTAAGAAGTGTAGTCAGGTCGCGGGTAATGTGTGACTTTGATGAGCGTATTAAGGTAATTCAAACTTCAATATGGTTTAGATATTCTTTTGCAAGCTAGCTTGTGAAAATTATCCTCTTACCCTACTTAATTACTTAAACAATGTACATTAAGAAGGTACCAACGCTACAAGAATTTTCATGACCATTTCAACCAAACTTTCACGATATCTAAATATGATCACCAAAAGTATTTAGTTAAATTCTCAGAAGCCTAGGGTACCTTATAAATAAGTTATTAACGTTTTTAATTTGGCCATATTTAACATTGCGTGTTACGAGAGATGGCGTTTTTAAGCTCTTTACTGTTTGATATCTAAGTAACCACCATTGAGATATTATTGATAATTTTTGTAATGAAAAACAAGAATTTCAAAATTGAGGTGCGAAAATAATATTAACCATTTCGTTCCTGCATATACATGAAAAGAAATAATTAATTACGAAACTTGCGTTTCTGAACGTTTACTATCGCAATGTAGCAACATCGCGAGGCACGACCGATGCAGATCTCAGTCAGCCGTCGATTCATGTCGCCGGCGACATGATCACAATGTTGCCAGATTTCAAATCAGTAAGTCATACGAGTGTAGGTATTACGACTGCGTAGTCGACTGATCTCGGCATAGCGATGGTACCTCCTTAAATAGTGACCATTGAGTGACCTTGACCATGACCACCGATGTCAAATTAAGGTCACTCTTTGTTTTTTAATTGAAACGACTCTGTTTGATATCGGAAATCGAAAGAAGGGACAATTTTATATTAAAATGAGTAGTGAGATCACAGTTCAGGTTTGACCTCGATGTACATATCAAGGTCATTCAAAATTAAATATGGTTTGAATAATTTTTCGCAAGCTAGTTTTTGAAAACCATTTTACCCTACTTGAGCAATGTGCATTAGATAATGACCATCGAGTGACCTGAACCATGAACATAAAGGTCATATCAAGGCCATCTTTTGCTTTAATTTAATGAACATTGTTTAAGTAAGTAAGTCAAGAGGATAATTTTGACAAGATAGCTTGCGAAAGAATGTTCAGACCATATTGAAGTTTAAATGACCTTGATACGTTCATGAAAGTCACACCTTACCTATGACCTGACTACACTTAACATAAAATTTTTCGCTCTTTCGAATGCCAATGTGAAAAATGGGTCATTCCATTTTAAGAAACAAAGGTGACCTGGAAATAATCATGAAGGTCATGGTCAAGGTCACCACTGGATTTCTCGTTGAAATTTACTTCAAGAATGACCTCAACCTTCTCCAAAAAAATTTTACCTAAGGATTTATTTTTCTGTC
>NC_046662.1:91326652-91335760 GCF_010883055.1 Belonocnema kinseyi
CATTGAATATACCTTGAAGCTTTGAAGAAATGTTTAAAATTATTTAAAATGGAAGGTGCTTCATTAAACATAATTTCGAAGCAGTTTCCAAATTCAATATTCGATGTTTTAACTCAGGCTCTTTAATTAAATTCTACAGTTCAAAAGCTCTCAATTATTAGTGCCTCTAATTGAACCTTGTTTTAACGGTTATGCGGAATAAGGGCCGCCCTAACAACATTCCTGTGTAGCTTATGCACATGGGAAAAGCAATTTCGAACGTAAGCCTTCAAGGATATTTTTTGAATTTATAATAATCTTTCAATATTAAATTGAACCAGTAAGAAATACGTCACTGAGTCTGTAAAATTCAGTGATAAATAAGTACGAATCCTTTCTTATTTGACTCAGTGTCACATTCGATAGGATGCTTATTATTACTTCATTCTCTAACTAATAAAAAATTCAACAGGTTCGAAAGCGATAAGAGTATTTTATTCGTCGGTGGAATGATCATTATTACGAGCAAACCATTGAAACCCTTAGAGAAAAGGAGCTGTCGCAACTTTATGCATAGAATAACAAGTTCAAAAAATAATTAGCATCGGTAATTTTGTCATAGATTCGGCATGAAATTGAAGCAAAATAATAACTAAAATGTTTGTTTCAAAACGGGATATTGTTTATACATCATAGCTTAATACTAAGATTTATATTAAAGCAGTTAATAAAATGTTTTTATCACTTCGAAGGTAGGTCAATAATTTCTGACCTTTAATAAGTAAGGGTATGTGAGTCGTATTAGAGTCGATTTGAGTTTGCAGTATACAAGAAGGTGTAAATAATGATGACAGAGACATATGTGTGAAAATGTGGTAAGAAATAGAACGAATTGCAGTGAGCTTTCCACAAGACGAAAGTCCTGCCTTGACTAAGAATGAAAAAACTTCTTTTCGGATCTAAAGACAACTCTTCCAACATTCTTATGTACTATATATGAATGTAGAAAACCCACAGATAGATTTTTGGATCTCCGGGATTCTATTAATGTAATTAAAAATCTATAATTCTCCGCAAACAAAAGTAAAGAATAAAGAAAGAATAGGAAAATTGAAAGATGAAAAAAGGCCATTTTCTAAAGTCAAGCATTTCTTTAAAAACTTGGTTATGCACGACCTGGTATTGATCTTAACCGTTATGTAACTAAATTATACCTTGAAACTTTTTTATATTCCGATGATGATATAAAACTCTCTTGAATTTTTTTACTGTGAAACTATTCCATTGATTCGTAAGATATTGAAGAATCAGTACAAGCTAAGTTCACCTGCTCTTTTTATCAAAATGCGAGCAAAAAAGTTTCTTTTGAAAGCGAGTTTAAAAGTATTTCTTCTTTTATGACTATCAATTCAGTACTTCAGAATTTGATATTAAATAAAGTTAATTTAATTTTTCATGACCATTATTTTTTTAATGCCTGTCTTTCGTGTAATATTAAAATAAGCAAAAACTGCTTCTAGAAAGAGCTCATGAAACGTTTGATGGTTTAACCTGTGGAAAAAAGATTTAAATAAAAAATATCACCATATTTTTTTTACGAAGATAGTAAAGTAAAGAATCGTAATCACAGTGCAAAAAATAGAGAATTTCTCGAGAGGAGAGTTTTAAATGTTACGAGGAAATAACCATAACAAGGGTTGGGAGAATATTAACCGAAAGTGTAAATTGCAACGCAAGTCGTGAATAAGGGAACTTACGAACAAACGAATTCTATTGTTCCTGATTGTGTTAAATTTCAATCTAACTTTTAATCTAACGTCTTCGATTTATTATATTGGCATTTCCAGGAGAATTGTCATTTTTCTGTAACCCTGCAATTTTCCTTATTCCTATGAATAAAACACAATTTATGCTACATGGAAATGTACAGTTAAACTTTTTGAAATAGGAAAAATAGCTAACAGTGATCGCAAATGCCCACAACAAGAGATATAATATATACTGTTTGAAAAAACATACCTGTTTAATATTTGTAACCCATTCAAAATTCAAATATTTCCTTGATGACTAAAAAATTTCAAACCCCTTTGAATTCATTCAACATGAGCACAGTAGGTGGTTCATCCAAAAAATAAATTTCTTTATGCATGTACTTTGCGTGTAAAACTTTCAAAAGATAGTGATAATTTTTTCGTAAAAAGTATGCTTAAACAAACAGATGAACAATTGCTTAAAAATAATCTAATAACATGTATTTTATTTAACCTATAATCAAAAAGTGAATATCCAATAGAGACAAATATTTCCAAAGCATAAATATAAATTTCCGACAGTTTATGAAGAATATAATATTAATTTCCCTGACATCCTTTCTTTTTCTTTCCATAGAATAAATTGTTAATCATGCAGATGTTGAAATGAGAAATATGATCAAGTGAGTAACCTGCGTCACGTTCAATATTTAAACACGGAAAATTCATTTCTTGCAACTATTTCTCTGTCTTTATTGCTCATTTCAACATTCATTATTTCGCCCATCTGCGATCAATAGCCTAGATATGGTAGAATTATATTATATTTGCCTTCACCTTCGTTTTTATTTACGAAAAAAATTATCTGTTACTCTTATACATTATTATCTTAAATACAAAAAGTGGAAATATACTAGATTTATTTTCTGTTTTATTTAATTTCTGATCTGTTTGATCAAGTTCCAAAATTATATTTTCTAATAAGACTATGTGTCTTTTAATGCTGACAGTGAAACCGCAGTACAGAATTGCTCTTTGAGTAGAACAAGTCTCTATATGATCAGACACAAATCATGGCTTGCTAAAAGCAGACAAAGTTCTTTCTAGATTCAAACTTTAAGATTTAGTTCTACTTTATATTCATTGAACGAATCCAAAGTTTGATCTTCTTTTTATATATTATTTAAAAGTCTTACAATATAATATTACCATAACAGAAGTTTATAACATTGGCGTACATTTCATATATTTTTCAACGGGAGCAGAAGACGAATTTATAAAAATGTATTAACATGCTTCAGTGCAAAAAGAATCGTTTAAGGTCGTGTCAAGAAACTTCTGACGATGTCAGAATATTGATCTATTTGGATGGGTAAACAGGTTGCACCTACACATGAATTGTCTCTCGTAATAAATAATAATACAGGCAGAAAAATATAAACATTATTTTATCCATATACTAGATTAGGTAACCCTAAAGGAATTTGATATCCTTAAAACGATCCCGTTGTTCAAATTTGTTGTATATGTTAGGATTTCGAGATATGCTTACGTGAGAGTGAAAAAAATTCATTTCAACTTTCTATCATCCCGAACCGATTCTCTTTCTCTGAAATAGGGCACGTTAAGGATTTTAGTTACACACTTAGAAACTAGTAACGAAGGCGACGAAAGCAACTAAAATTGTGTTATTATATTGATAGAGCGTTTGGTGCTTAAAGTTTCTTCAGTTTGCTGAATTTAAATTTGATCTCTCATTTGCTTAATTCAAGATGGCGGATCTGCTCATTCTTTAGTGTAAAACTAAAATCATCAATTTGCCATATCTAAGGGAAAAAGAATCGTTTCAGGATGGGTATTTTTTAAACTTTAGGTTAAGATATCTGGAAATCTTGACACATAGAAAAAATATTAAGAACAGTTGTTTTTAGTACGTTAAAGCCCTTTAGCGTCACTTTGTCCGGTCTTTGGTTATAAATTTCGGCACGCTGTATAATTTTCGGAAAATCAAAAATATTTTTCGTAATAAATAAACTGAAATTTTTTCTGGACTTCAAAACGGTGAACGGAAAATTTATGAAATTCGAAGGGCTTAATTTCACCACTGATAACTTCAAACTGACCGAAGGATTTCTAAGAATATTTCTTTAATTACCTTTAGTACCCGTGTATGAATTCAATCAGGGACCCAGCCGGATAGGCCCGGTTTAAGGTGTTCGCACAAGAAAGTATGTGCGCAGTATGCTGGAAACGGCTTACGCACAAGCTGTCCGTGCACACACACAGAGCGTCAACTAATCGCGCGCGAACTGTCGCTCTGCTGCGGTGCGAGGAGCTGGCTACGTACCGTTCACCTATTGGTCCGCCGCTCGAGAAGCAGAAGTTTACGACGTTCCAAATTTGTTTTATTATATTATATAATTTTATATATTTATTTAAATATGTTATCCACAAAATACACATACATAACTACGAAGCTTATCAGAGATATTCAAAATATTTAAAAAATATTGCTTTCTAAAATGGCATTCAATAATGGCTTTTTTCAAAATGATAAACAGTACCCTCTCTCCGTAAACATATCAATATTGGCAACGTTGGAAACTTTTGCTTCTCAAGTGGCTGTCCGATAGGTGAACGGTCGCAACACAGCAGTGCGAAGAATCGCACGTGATTGGTTAGAGCTCTGTATGGCTGTGCACGGACAGCTCGTACGCCATTTCCAGCATACTGCACTCGTATTTTTTTGTGCGAAAACCGAAAACCAGCTCGGCGCTGGTCGGAGAATGTAGCCGGGATTCAGGTAAAAACATCACGGTTAAATGTTCGGATCCCGGCTTGAATACCGGCCGGGTAATCTGGACGCAAAGCGGTTAAACAATGTTGCTACAGGCGAGAAATTTGCAACTCGTTTTGAATTTTAAAGTTCCATAAGAATACGACGAGTTTTAAAGTCGAATCAAATTAACCAATTCTGGCGAAGAAATTGGAGTAAAATTTAAATTGTTGATGATAGAATCTCCTAGCTGTTGCTTTATTTTCGAAACCACATGGTGATTTTAGGCTAGGAAGGAAGAAAGGAAAAAATGTATATACGACAGTATAGTTTAATTAAAAACAATAATTACACAGGACCGCAAACCGCCTGAGCCTGCAACATAAGAGGGACTAGGTTTACGTTATGTTTTTTAGTCGCTAAATTCGAATCCGGTGTCCGTCTGGCACCGGAAGGTCAGTATCAAAGTCAGTTCAAGGTCAAATCTACGAAATTAATTGCTAACCAATTAAATTAGGGTACGTTCAAGTTTAAGTGGTTGTTGATTTCAAATTCGGTGTCCATTTTAGACCATCGAGTCAGTATGAAGGTCAGTTCAAGGTTAAACTTACAAAATTCATCGCTTACCAACTAAATCAGGCTGTCTTCAGGTTAAAGTGGTCGCTGAATTCGAATCCGCTGTCCTTTTGATGCAATCAGGCCAGTATTAAGGTCAGTTGAAGGTTAAACCTACAAAACTCATTGCTTACCAAATAAATTTAGGTTTAAGTGGTCGCTGAATTCGAATCCGTGAACGAGATAAACTTTTTAGAAAAAAAATTCGGTAGGAGACTTAGTATATAGTGATAATATGAAGGGATTACTTGAAAAATTTAAGAGAATACCATATGATGCTAATGAGTGGCGAATTTTCATAGATTCGCCTACAAAAAGTTTAAAAGGAGTTTTGTTGCATAATGTTAATAAATATGCACCTCTGCCACTTGCACACTCTGTTACACTAGGCGCAAAATATAAGACTCTTCAGATTCTTCTCGATAAATTGAATTGCAATAGCCACAAATGGCAACTTTGTGGAGATTTAAAAATCATAACAATAATGCTGGGAATACAGAGTAGATTTAAAAAACACCAACGTTTTATATGCGAATGGGATAGTCAAGCTCGTGAGCAGCATTATGAAAAAATTTGGACTCTTCGAGAAAATCTTAATCCAGGATCTTTTAATGTTATAAATAAAGATTTAGTAAATCTAATAAAAGTGCTGTTACCACCATTACATATAAAACTCGGCTTAGTGAAACAATTTTTTAAAACGATGAGAAAAAGAGAAAGTAATGCTTATAAATGTGTTTCTTAGAAGTTTCCTAAGCTTTTCGATGCTAAAATAAAAGAGGGAGTATTTGAGGAGCCTAAAATTAGAGCTATGCTAAACGATGATGAATTTGAGCGAAGAATGAATAGTGATAAAAAGGAGCATGTCAAAACTTTAGGCATGTTTGCTCCAACTTTTTGGGAAATTATGAACACCCTAGCTACAAAGAAATAGTTGCTAAAATGATTGACATTTTTAAAAAGTTAGGGTGTTTGATCAATTTAAGGATGTATTTTTCGGGTTCTCATATCGATTGGTTTTCCAAAAATTTAGGAGATATGAGTGAAGAGCAGGAAGAGAGGTTCCATCACGATTTGAAAGACATGAAGCAAAGATATCAAGGTGTATGGGATACTCATACGATTGCTGACTATTGCTGGTGCCTAAAAATGGATATAAAGGCCGTTCATAATCGAAAGAGTATTTAAAGCTCATTTGAGCAAAAAAAGACGAGTTCTTATGAAAAAATAATTCGTTATAAACATGGTTTGACCTTGAACTGACCTTGATACTGACCTGTTGGTGTAAAACGGACACTGGATTTGAATTCAGCGACCACTTAAACCAAAAAGTACACTGATGTAGTTGCTTAACGATGAATTTGGCAGGTTTCACCTTGACGCCTGATGGCGTCAAACAAACACCGGATTCGAATTCAGCGACCACTTAAACCTTAAGGTACTCTAATTTAGCTTGTTTGCGAAAAATTTTGTAGGTTTTACCTTGAACTGACATTGATGCTGACCTAATGGCGTCAAAAAAACACCAGATTCGGATTCAGCGACCTCAAAACCATAAGGTGCACCTAGTCCCTCTTATGTTGCAGGCTCAGGCGGTTTGTGGTCATGGTTTAACCACGCACTAAGTAGGGTTTTCAAACTGATTACTGAAATAAGGTTGATTTGAATTTGGTATCTCGAATTTATTTGCGAACTTCGAAGAAACGACGTGACGTGAATGCAACATACATCCTCGTTCGAAGTGCGAAACTGAAAATTACTGAGTGTCTACAGAATAAATTGTTTGAAAATAGACAAAATTATAAAAAATAATAAAACTCTGATTTTGCACATAGCAAAATCGATAACAGGTTTATTTAGTAAGTTGACACAATTTAAAAAAGCTCATTTCTGTTTCCCTGATCTAATAAATCTTTAAATTATACTTTTGAAGTAATAATTCATCTAGCATCCATAATTACGTCTTTTATAATATCACGGCTCTTAAAAAATGTGCAATTTCTAGAAAACTATTATCCTGACCAGTGTCGGGTCGGTTATCGACTATAAGATCTAACCAGGGTTGGCCCAGCCAGTAACCGACTGGTTCCCGACCGGTTCCTGTCCATGAAACCCAGCTGCAGGTAGCCTGGCCGGGATCCGACCAGAAACCTTTATTGTAGTAGGGCCAACCGGGGAAATTTCTACACGGGCACTTTACAATATTTCAAAAATCGGTTTTATATAATAGAACTTTTTTATTAACATAATTGAAAGTTTATGCGAGAATAGAAATAGTCTAAAGAAGCTTTGGTAATGCATAATATTTGAAAAAACTTTTTTTAATAGTAACACTTTTTTTATTAACATAATTCAAAATTGATGCAAAAACGGAAAAGACTTCTGGATTCGAGGAAAATCGATTGACCTATAATGTTCATACACTTTATTTGAGAGTAAGGAAGTTATTCTCATATATAACATGCATTTAAAACATCTGTTTCAAACAGAAAAAATTTCTTATCAACATGATTTAAAGTTTAAGACTATTTTATCGTAAATTTTTAAATAAAATAATTCTGAGAATTTTTTTATAAAAATGATAAAGCTGGAAAAGGGATAGGATGTGCCAGAATTCCCCCTTCTTTTTTCCAACTTGGAAAATTAACATTTTAAATACAAAATTTGATACGTCCAATTAGTCATTGTATTTTTAAAAATTTTGCATTGCATTCTAATTTTGTATTTTAGTAAACTGCCATTTTTAAATTAATCAAAATGAAAACTTTAGTATATTATTCGTAAAGTCACTATTTCTCTCTGAGGAAACAAATCCATAGGCCTGTTAGGAACATAAAAATATGTTTATCTCATCATTGCGAATTAATTTAGTACTTGCAATATCGCCATACTTACAAAATAAGAAAGCTTTTTTCTTACAACCATAAGAAATTTTTCGCAGATGCTTTTAATCCTGAGTATATAGGATTTAACTGTACCTAAATGTACTTCCAATCGTTTTGTCTTGTCAAAATAAAAATAAATTAGTACTTATGCTCTTTTTATACTTTAGTATGTACTATTTGAAATATATTTACTTGTGAAAGAAAATTTCAAAAATTAAAAAATATTTAAGTTGATTATTTGTGTACGCTGATAGCTATAAATATTCTATTAAATTATATAAACGGAAAACCACCTGTGTTTGAAATAAAATCGGTTTACAGGGCTTACCATTACTGCTAAAACTCTGATAAAAATTATTTAAAATTTCAGTTTTCAAATAATTTTTTGTCATTCTCACCTTATTTAAAGAATCAACCTGAACTTAAAAAAATGTATTTCCTTAAACTCTAAGCGTACCATTTTATTTTCAAGTATAATCTATTTTTTTTAAATTCACATCTACGTAAAGCGATTTCTGAGAAAAATATATAATAGGGGGAAAAATGTATTCTTATCTGTTCCAGTTATAATAAAAAGAGTAATGTTAACACACATACATATACACATACGAAAATTGTTCGAATACCTCATTTTTGGACTCCAAAGGTCTGACCATGTCGAAATATGTAAAAAAATAAAGTAAAAAAATCTTCATCTTTAAGAAGCTTCTTCTATGACGAAGCAATTCCATATCTTGTACAAAATTCACAATTAATAGTCTCTAAAAGATATTTTTTGATAAAAAAATATTATATTTGAACTTGATTTATTTGAAGAAAACTCTTAACTATGATACAATCATTTTTCATGCATAAAAAATTGTTGAATATGTTTTAAAGTATTATACTTAAGGATTAGAATTATTTATCCATGAATTATCTCATTTTTAACTTGAAGTAATTCTCATACGAGACATATCACTCGCATATTTAAAAAAGTACTTAAATATTTAAATGAATATATTTTTTCACTAGTATTTCATTTTTAGTTGAATAATTCTTTTAAATTCGTAGATTAAATTGAAAGTACAATATCAAATTCTTAAAAGATATGTCTTGATTA
>NC_046662.1:91335860-91339607 GCF_010883055.1 Belonocnema kinseyi
ATTGAAAAAGAAAAACTTACCCGGCGCATCACTCGGAGGGAAAATGAAGACGTCTTCATTTTGGTTGCAATCCTGGCAGGATACTTCTGGATACAGACGGATTAAAAAAAACTTTTTTCGGTGGTATTTTCTAAGATTCAACGAGAATCCGACTCAGCACCAGAATCGGAACCGGATTCGAGGTCAAACGGATGGTTGGATTTTAAAGCCCGGTTAGGTAGCCTTGCCAATAACTACAGGTGGTTCTCCCGGAGCGACGAGTATTCGATTCTTTCTTGAATTTGGTAATTTTTCGTTATTCCTGAGAGATGAATTTTTTTTAAGGTTTAAGAGACGTTTTTGGATTATAACACTTTTAAAGAAACTTACTCAATAAATTATGATTAAGGGTGAAAAATATTGCTCCCTGTAATTTACCTAGACGCGGTTCTCGAGCGTCTGTTCTTTGTTCACTTTTCTGTAGACCATAGCGTATTTTGCGCATGCACGTTTCATGGAAACCGTAGCCAGGGCCGCACCTACCTTAAGACCTTCAAGGTATATAACTTTTAGATTAAGGGCCTATAAATAAAAAACATTTTTCATAAAAGCAAGTATTAAAACTAATTTATATATGCCGTGAAAAAATGCCTTGAAAATTTTTCAAAGAAGTTAAGAATCTAAACACTCAACAACTTTTTACTAATTTCAACTCAGAAAAACAGTTTATGATTTTATTTGACTTATTAAGAGCTGGTTCGCTTATCAACTAAATTTTGCAATGGTTTTTTTACTCCTAATGAGATGCCGGACATATAAAAAAGTTATTCTTTTTTTAAATTCTCTAAGTTTTCATTTGAGAGCTATTCTATATTTTCTGAATATTATTTTTTATTTCCCTTTAAAGTAAATATATCAATGTGTTCAAAAGCTTATATTTACTTATCCAAACTAGAAAGAATGCACGCTCGTAATTTTTTTTCGCCGCACTCATTTTTAAATTAAAATATAAAATTAGGCCGTGGCTGCAGATACCAAAATATCGGTAAAAATAATCGGAGTTTTTCGGTACAAATAGAGCTGGGAAAGGGAATATTTTAGAGAAATTTAGGTATAAATAGATGTATTTTTTTAGTAATTTTAGACAGATTAACAAATTGCATAAGGATGCAAAATTTTGGTATTTCTTTGTAATATGCTCGTTTTATAATAAACTTACTAATATTGTATGTAAAGCGCCAACATAATATAAAATTGTTTGAGCATTGTGAATCTTTGAAATCTAATTTTATTTGATTAAAAGCATAAATTTCCGACGAAAATTAATACGATGATCCAATATTACTTAAAGATTCTAAATCTTGTTTTAATTTTAAGGATTCTTGTTTAAAACAGACAATTTTCGATGTAAAATGCCAGCTTGGCCTAAAATTGTTGAATAATATGAATCTTCATTTAAAAATAATAAGTTTCGAATAAACATGTCCATTTCCAACGCAAAACACTTTCATCATTGGAAATTGTTGAAGCCGATAAATTTTATTATTACGAACAAAAATCATTGCATTTTAATCTAATGGTTTTGTTTAAAAATACGTATAACACAGGTGAAAAACACCAACATAACCTAAAGTCGTTAAATAATAATAAATATGCTTTAACCCAAAATTGTTCAAAAACTACCAATCTTTTGCAAATTATGATGATTTTTTTTTAAATACCATTTTTTGTGAAAACCGCTAACGTAAACTAAAATGGTTAACAAATTATGCAAGCTTAGAATGTAATAATTTTTCTTTAAAAATTGCTAGTTTAGGTGAAAAAATGCCCAAAGAAACAAAGAACGTCAATCTTAAACAATTTCTAAATATTTGAAATTCATTATTTTTGTATTAAATATCTCCATCTCCGGTGAATCTCATGCTTCTATCTGTATCTCATCTCATGTAATGCTACCATAATCTGAAATTGTCGAAAAGTGGAAATCTTGATGATGAGTTTTGTATGAAAACGCTAATTTACGGTGAAAAATACAAGCAGAACCTAAATTTTTTTTATCAATTTCTAAGTAATAAGATTTAATTTCTAAAATGTCAAAATTATGATATAAAACCACATTTCAAGTAATTAAAAGCGAATCTGGTTCTAAATATCTACGATTGCAAGATTTTTTAGACATAACGTTACAACACTTTTTGTTAAATTGGAAAGCTTTATGAATCTGGGTAATGCATAATTTATTAATATTATTATTATTATTATGAGGATATTTTTATAGATCCTTTATACGAATCATATTTCTTTAACGTCCATCCATCATTTAGGGTTGTCGACATTTCAAAATTGAAAATAAAGCATTAACAATATCCTGTCCTCATAAAACTAATGAATTCCATTCACCTGGCAAAATTTTTAATTATAGAATCTGAAAGCACCTGACTAATATTTCAAATTTAATCGGTAAAAGAGAAACATGATTTAAATATGCGCATTTAACACTCTTTTAACGAACATAGGCTTTCATAAGAAACAATTAGAGAATCAGATTTATGTTAAGTTTAATACTTATAACTTCAGTATACAAAATAATTTTTAAATTTCCCCATAACTGAATGTCACTTAGTCACACGAAAGATTTTAAAGATTTTTCAACGAAAGAGTTGGATATTCGAATTCAAATTTATTGACAAATGAAATTTTTTTAGAATTCTTCACAAAATAACAATTAAGTCTGTCAAATAAGTAACACTAACCTACGAAGTAACATTTCTCTCGTTCATTATTTTGTCAACTTGCCACGCAATTATTTGTATGGATGTGAGTAAAAGTAGTCAGAAAGAGAATTTTTGTTACAAAATGTCGATAATTATCAAATTCATTTATGTTTAGTTTATTATATTTGAAACATTAGCTAATATAAATCCCAACATATATTTTAAGAATATAATATATGATTGTTTACGCAAATTATACTTACCTTTGCAGAGTTTCTATAAGAATTGAAATACAAATTTTACTATTAGTACTCTTTCGGTATCCTGATTTTGGATGCCCACCCATCCGTCCATGTCTCCTAGTAGAATTATTCTTTCCCCATGTTCGCAAATATTTATTGTGTCATTTAAAGTGTCCCAGAAGGCGTCTTTTACTTCTCTGGGATCACTATCAACTGGCGCGTAGAATGCTATGATAAATAGTCTTCTGATTCCTACTTTCATTCTAGGCCACAGAAGTCTGGGGGATACGAAATCATGATCTCCGAGAGGCTGCTTTGCTCTTTCATTCAAAATCAGACATACTCCTTGTTTACCATGTGATTCACTGTCTACTCCTGACCATATTTTCAATTCGCCTTCCAATACGCCGTTTTTTATGTCTTTAGTTTCACATCCCTTTTTCTATGTTTGAGGCACATATAAAATATCTAGTTTCCTCACGTCCATAGTTTCACGCAATTATATACTCATATACACTCAATACCTTGAGATCATTTACCCCCCTAGCATTCCAAATACCCAGTCTCCATTCGTCGCCTGAAACATCACCTTTAGATTTTCCGTGTGTATGCCTTTTGTCAATTAAAGTTCCAGTCTTTTCCGATGCTATTTTGTAGTTTGTATTATTCATTGTTTATATTATACGCTCTATTATCACCTTTATGCAATAGGTTTATTTTCTGAGTCGAAATAATGTCAAAGTTAAGTAGCAAATCGTCATATGGTGGAGATTGTAGTTATAACGTCAGTACCACCAAACTTCAGTTAACAA
>NC_046662.1:91339707-91341814 GCF_010883055.1 Belonocnema kinseyi
AGAATTGAAAGCAAACTGAATGTTAAATCAAAAAGCATGAAAGAGGGAGCTCTTCTTAATATTTTGACACCAAAATCATGTCGATACAGCTTACCGACTGCGTGTAAAGCCACCCACGCTTTAACTTGACAGACTGTATAACCTAATTTTTGAAGTGAAGAGATTGTTTCCGTTATGTTATTGATGCTCATCTCAGCATTACTACCTATTCAAATCAAATGGTCAAAATATGCCACGAAATTAGAACAGACATTTTCAAATGAGCTGAAACTGGCTTCATTATTTTCGTAAAGACTTATGGTGCATTATTTAGGCCAAAAGGTAAACAAGTATACTTGTATAACTGTCATAAAAAGTCGAATCTTAAGTATTTGCGACTTTCGTTTGATAAAGGTACTAAACAATACGCATCTTGCAGATCTAAGGATGCCATAAAACGTCCTTGATGAATCAAAGCCCTAGTGGTCCTAATATATTCTTACTTTAAATGCTGGGTACCATCTGGTTTTGGAGTAAGAAAAATACTCGAAATAAATTAACCTTGTGCGAACCGGCATTTTCGAAGGAAATCTTTCTATGATAACATATCCAAATGTTCCGAAATGAAATGTGCATCACTGTAAGACCAAGAGGGCTATGCAGATGGATTATTTTGAAATGCGATTTGTGATATTGTTGACATTACCAATGGTGACTTTTTACACTGATTTAGCCTGCCACCAATGTCGCTTAATTTAACTAGACGTATTTTTTCTGAGGGCTCGGCCCTTGGCCCTTGGTCCCTTTTCATTGCACGTTCTTCACAGATGACTGGCGCTTAAAGCTTGTTGACGGGGAGGGTCCTTCAAATTTTTATATGTTTTCCTTGACGTGATTGTCTTAGGCGGGTGTTTTAGCTCTTCTTTGGATCTTTGGAGCAACTTTGCAGTTTTAATGTCATCCTCCAATTTTTTACCACAATGCCACAAAGTTTCGTTTCTTTATGTTTAGATGTGCTTACTGGAAGTAGTTTTTCTTGTACAGAGGACCCAGTGTTGTCGTAAGGCGAAGGAACTTCGACATCTTCAGATGAATTATCATATGATTCAGACACAGAATCGCACGACTTGCTCAAATCAGAATAGCTCAAAGATTTATCTAGAGCCATGCACAGAAAACGGAAAAATCAGTTAACATCTTGATGTTTATAGGCAAAATTTATTTACAAAAATTTGTTTGAATTAAACAACAATTTTAAACTGCTAATCTCAGCCTGAAACAGAATTTGCACGTAATTATTTATATATTTTGCAGCAGCCATATCCCTTTGATATGACAATTAATATGACATTACGTTCATCAGTCCTAACTTTTCAAATCTATCAAGGAGAGTCCGAATGTATGCAATGCAGTAAAATTCATTTGACAGTCTTGAACTATTAACCGACTTTAGATTTTTTCCTAGACATGTGAGATATAACACAGTAGAAACGAAAGATAAAGTTTACATCGATTCCAGGTGAAAGATTCACCGCATTGAGAATTAACTTTGCCAGCTAAACTTTACATAAATCTAAGCTAATTATTAATTTTTAACTTTGCCTGCTCCATTTTTATATGAGATATAGCGAGAATTACGACGCTAGCGCTATTTATCGTCATTTAACTTCATTAAATTGTTAAGAAACACACACTTAACATGTGATATTTTCTAAGGTCAGATTTCGTTATTTTTTTAACTTTTCAAGTGAACTGTACGATCAGAAACCATAAAAGGCTTGCATGTGAACTAAAGTACTCTAATATATCAAAATGAAATTGATTTCGGTATCATTTTGAACACTTTTTTACTGTGTTATACTTTGCAGATCATCAACCTACTTAGGGGAAACTTGTCAGGGCCTGCCAAGTTTTTCTATGGTATGCCCTACTTTTCAAAATTATAATGATAATAAACAGAAACGACTTTCTTAGAGAACAATTGACTTTATTTAGAATTATGCAACTGCAAATACAGGTAATATTAGAATTCTTCCGTTTTTATCTTCTTTTTCTGCGTATTAATTAGGTTTTATTTTATCCAAAAAAAAGATAAAAAAATGTACAATATTCAAAAAAGTAGGATCAT
>NC_046662.1:91341914-91353200 GCF_010883055.1 Belonocnema kinseyi
GAGGGAGCTCTTCTTAATATTTTGACACCAAAATCATGTCGATACACCTTACCGACTGCGAGTAAAGCCACCCACGCTTTAACTTGACAGACTGTATTGTCAAGAAATAAAAAAGTCAGCTCCCTGATGACAAAAGATTTAGGATTTGAAAATTAGTAGAATAGTTTCTAATAACAAAAATATGTTAAATACGCGAATTTGTATTGTTTGTGATCAGTTAGCGCTTCTGGTAAAGCTGCGAGGGATGGATGGATTTACGTAAAACAATTAGAACGGGAGAAAATGCAATGATGATGATTTCGAAGCAAAAATGAAACTTAAATCCAACTTAAACGAATATTTAGAATGGTGAAAAGAGAACATTTTCACAGTTAATAGTCCAATACAGAGTATCAAAAATTCCGTCTAGTGATATTTTCCGATTCTTCTGATACAAGATGGGGTGTATGGAATAAAGATGATCACGAAGATCATATTATTTATTTGGAATTCCTAGCAGCGTTTCTGGATTTAAAATGTTTTTCCAAACATTACAAAGGCCCGCAAAAAAATTGTCTGAACGGTGTACGAGACTAATGTATCCTTATGTATTTTGAGTCGCTGAATCCGAATTCGACTTTTGATTTGGGATTTAACGGTAAAATTTTCCCCTAACCTAGGAAACAATTAAAAAATCCAGGGAATTCTGGAATTTTTCAGGGTGATAATTGTATAATAGCGGAATGTCTGTACTTTGCAGCTGATAAACTCATTTTTGTGTCTTTTGAGCCGCTGAAATTAAGTCCAATCTCGGAAATTCCCCTAAGCGTCAGATTTTTTCCCTAGTCTAGGAGGAAAACTTGAAATCAAGAGGATTGTGGGACCTGCTAATGTAACATTTTTTACGATGGCAAGGTGATACGAACCCTTATGTTTATTGAGTAACTGAATTCAAATTTGACCTGAAAATCAATCTACAGGGCATCATATTTCCCCTATCCTAGGGGAAAACTTTGAGGAAAACTTACGGTTTTACGCAGGGTTTATTCATATATACTGCGATTGATTAAAGTTTGTGAAAAATTACGAATTCTTCATGCATTTTATGTCGTTTAGTACACTGAAAAAACTAAAGTTAAATTTTGCTGCATATAAAATTTCGTGCTGTTAAAGTTTACATGCTATTTGGCGAAAGTTTATCCTACGATGGAATAAGAGCTATCGTCTGCTACGGTGTCCTTAGCAGCAATGGAAAAAGGGCAAAATATGAGTGAATTCGAGCTATAAATCGGGACACCAGATTTCAAATAACATAGAAAAAAAACAAAGTTAAAATTTTGTTTAGGGAAGACTTGCAACGGTTAAAAGTTAAACATATTTCAGCGAAAGTTACACGGAAGTTAGGGGAATAATTCTAATCTCGTCTACTGCTTCACGCTGAAGAATTTAATGAAGTTAAACGACGATAGATAGCGCTGGCGTCGTAATTCTCGCGAAATCTCAAATAAAAATGGAGCGATAATAAGGCGAAAGATTATATAGGCAAGGTTAAAAATCGGAAATTATCTTCGATTTATGTCAAGTTTATTTAGCAAGGTTAATTTTTGTTGCAGTGAATCTTTCACCTAGAATCGATGTAAACTTTATCTTTCATTTTTTCTGTGTAGTAGCGTAGCTTCAGAACGTCTAAACAGAGCTTCCCTTTTACCCTAGTCTGGGGGAAAAAGTATAAAATAAAAAAGCAGCCTTAGGTTTTATGGAGACTACATTTACGTGCACATATAAAGATGAATAAATACAAAATCTGTTCGTATGTATCGTAATTTGGTTTAAATCTGATCTATCCCGTGTAGGAATCCAATCAGGGATACGGCCAGATCCCAGCCGGCTAGCCCCGCTTTCAGACGGGCGCTGCTCGTAGAATCCGGCCGGGATCCGGCTAAAAACGTCACGATAAACTGATCGGATCCCGGCTTCAATACCGGCCGGGATCCGGTAGGGTAATTCAGCCAAAAAGCGGTTAAGAAATGTTGCTTCAGGCGAGAAATTGGTAACTTATTTTGTCTTTTAAGGCTCATCATAAAGATTACGGTGAACTTTGAAAGCCAAATGAAGTGAACCAATTCTGGCAAGAAAATTGGAGTAGAATCGTTGCCCTCTAAAAAAAGTTTTTGAGTCAATCTACTGCGTAACCATAACCTAATATTTCTCCTAATTTTCCATTATTTTTATTAGGTCAAAAAAAATTATGGCACTCAAAAGTGAATCCATGTCAGTTTTCAACCCTGCAACTCGAAATACGAAAAGATTTTGTATGTGTTCATCGTCTTTTGTGCATGCAAAACATTCTGTGTAAAACCCTAAGCTTCTATATAATTTTCCATTTTTTCCCATATGATAGGGGAAAACAGAAACTCTGTAGAGACGTTCTGAGGCTACATTTGTACTCTCAATTTTTAATGTAACTTAATGTATATGAATATAAACGGTATAAAACTGTAAGTTTTTCTCAATTTCCAACTATTTTCCCTAGGCGAGGGGAAATATGATGCCCTGTGGATTGATTTTCAGGTCAAATTGAAATTCAGCTACTCGATAAACATAAAAGTTCGCATCACCTTGCCATCGTAAAAATCTTACATTATAATATCCCAGAATTCAGTTGATTTTAAGTTTTTCTCCTAGTCTGGGGGAAAAATATGACGCCTAGGGGAATTTCTGAGATCTGATTTAGCTCCAGTAGTTCAAAATACATTAAAGTGCATTTATTAGCTGCAAAGTACAAACAATCGGCTATTTTACAATTATCACCTTCGCAGATTCCAGAACTCCCTAGATTTTTTACTTTTCGTCTAGGAAAATCTGATGTTGGATTCGGATTCAGCGGCTTAACATACATAAGGATACACTAGTCTTGTACACAGTTCAGACCACTTTTTTTGTGTGGGCTAGTATTATCGAGGCTTTAATATTTGATTGAGAATTGACGATAAACGGCAATTAGCTATCTGAATCGTATGCGATGAACACGCAGAAAAAATTGAAGAAAAATTACAAAACAAATTTGGAAGTGGTGCGAGGACCGCAGTTTATGAATTTTGGTTACATATATTAGTTGAAAAGAAAATTTTGCAGTCGGTTTCGAATCAAGTCGTATCGAACCAGAAACTAAGTTTAAACTTTCAAGCGAAGGTTCTCAAAAGATAATTAATTTATTTCGTGCAGCGGATATTGATTTGTTTGAAAGTAGAGCTAATGCAATATTCAAACAATATATTTCTTGGAAGGAAGATCCAGGTTCAAGTGCAGTGGATGCTTTCACAGTAAATTGGTCATTGTATTTCTTTTACGCGTTTCCTCGATTTTCTTTAATTTTAAAAATATTTTTAAAAATCAAGACTGAGGCGTCCCGGGGAAATTAATTTTTTTATTTTAATTTTTTAATTGGAAATTAATGTTTTCAATGGCGTGCACAACTATGGTATCCACTATGCATTGTAATTTTCGAGAGCAAACCAATTATTTTTAAAAACTCTATCAATCTACTACGCTCATCAAATAGGAATCTACATCATCTATGGCCTCAGCTTTCTCTGATGACAGAAGTGTTATCAGGGATGACCTAACTTCAAGAGGTATGTCTGCAAAGAAGATTGATATTACAATTGCATCAATCAGTATAACATCACTGCGACCATCTGAGGTCCTAATCAGAAGACGGTGGCAATTCCTTAAAAAACAGAAAGTTACCGTTTTCGGGGCAAAATTTAATAAAAGAGCATTATATGGTTCAGTAGACTCCATAAGGCCAGCTATAGTCCTCATTGAAGGTCCTAAAATTGGACAAGATTTAACGGTTAAAAAGATTTGTAACGCATGACAAGCTTAATACCACCTCAAGCAAAGTACGCCCTAATTTCGGAACCAAAAATTATATTAGTTTTTTAAAGGAAATGTTTTCCTAATGATCAAATTTCTCTTTAAAAATATCGTGACAATTGCTTGTTTTACTTTCTCTGGTATCATGTCAAAGGATGCAAACATTATACGCAAAACTTATTTATATAATTTCAAGGGTCTCATAAAGCAGTTGGTGTACAGACGTTAAGTCGGTAGATAAAATCCACCTTACAAGACACGCATCTACTTCAGCGCGAAAAACTAAGCGACATGTAATTTTTTTATCTTCGGACAAACACTTTAAGGGGGTGAAACAAGCCTTCAAAGATAGGGGTCTCATGTGTCAATTGTATAGTTTTGTGTATATATTTATACATGTCACATATATTTAAAGTTGTGCTAAAAATATTTAAATATACAGGAAAAATTAAAAAAAAAACTATATTTTGCACTTATGACAAAAATAAAGTTTACGCGTTTCAGCTGTGAAAACACAAATTTTATGAGTTTCTTTTTTTAAAAATATTTATTGCGTTTTAGGAAGGTATTGACTTTTGGAGACTATTTATGCACATATAATATTTATTCGAACGATATGTTCGCTTTAAGAGTACAGTATAGAATGCGCTGAGCCAGGAGGCCAGTCTGCTTATATACAATTCCTTATCTTGACCTTTGGAACAATATGGCGTTGATCGTTGGACATCTTCAAAGTTCCCCCTTCTCAGACTAAATCTTATCCTCATGATTTTTAAAAAGAAGAGCAGTTGCTGCCGCTGGGCGATATCTGATAGAAGATTCAAAAGCTCCGTCATTTTGATGGTATATTGTAGCCGGGGCATATATTTTATAGATGACTTTTCCGCAAGGTGTTGTCATTAAGATCATCCGGAGTAATTGACGTAAATCGCATTTCCATAGTCCAAGAAATAGAATGAGTACTAGGCTGGTATAACTTAGTTTCTCAAGAATAGTAGTACCAGTTGTCCACCACGAGTGCTGACGCCTAATATTCAAGGAGTCAGTGAGGTCTTTCTGGGCTAAAGAGAGATCGTGTGCTAAATCTTTTAATTGCTGTGAGTTCAAGTGAGCATTAGTAAATTCAGGTATAAAATAAAATTATTTTCCAAAATAGACAATTCAAGTTTTGAGAAATTTAATGATATTTGGTGTGCTTTTATAGGTTTATCTCTGGAAAAATGTGTGGTGGCTGGAAAAATTTTTCCTACTGAGCTAGTCTGGCAGTGGTCTGCTAAGGTCAACACAGAAGATTGAGTAATGATTTCCTCCTTGTCTGGGCAGCTAATTGTGAGACATAGTGGGTCATATGTTGAGATGTACCATTGATAACCGTTAGAGAAGCTGTAAATGTAGTCTGTCATCATTTTAAAATATTTCTTTTCGCAGGATGTTCCTTCTTGCTTCAGTAGCCATGAGATGCATGGATCTGAAAGTTGAATTTGTTTTATGATGTTGGTGATCTTGCAGAAATGAAGCTCTTCAGCATATTTGCATTTGTCTCGTCTATTGTGGTATACATTGACTCATCTTCTGAGACAGCAAGAGGCTTATCATGAATCCCGTCGAATATATATGAATTCAGATATGAGTGCTGTTGAAGTGTAATGAAACGAGACAAATGATATTTCCGTGCTTCAGGTATAGGCGTATGAACTTTATAAATTAGTTTATTTGCGATCAATGTGACATCTACTTTAATGATTTTCATATATAAAAAGTAATTTCGTTCGGTCAATGGGTACGGAAGGGATTTTGGTATATTTGTCTGAATTGTTTGAATGGACGTTATGAAATCCCTGGGTGTAACTAGGTTAGGGGAAAGGATTCAGTTTCTTGATTCTGCTGTAGCAGTTTCTATTGATTGCATCATATCTGTTATTTCTTCCAAATTTACTTCGGTGTTGAACAAAGAATTTAATATATTCATATTTGCAGTTAGGGTGTTAAAGGTGTCTATCATGGCTCCTAGAGAGTCATGATCCTTGAACTTTTCTTCTTCTTTTTTTGTCTTGATTATAGACATTTCCATTTCTTTTAAATCCTTCATGATTTCTTCTAATTTCTGTCCCTCAGTTTTGTTTTCTGCTTTCTCTACGGGAAAAGCTCTGCTCAAAGCGTCAGCCTTACTATTTTTCTTTCCGGGCTTGTAAATAACCTCAATTTTGTAATCTGTCAATTTTTTCGTTATTCTAAATATTCGAGATGACATGTTATCGTGATGGGCGGATAGTAATCATTTAATAGGTTGATGGTCTGTAAATACTTTAAAAGCTTGGCCAAATAGCAAATGTCTATATTGCTTAATTCCCCAAGTTATTGCAAGGAGTTCTTTTTCGGTGGTATAGTAATTTTTTTCAGCGGAGTTTAAACTTTTGCTAGAATATTCGATTGGTTGTTCCTTTCCTTTGTCATCAAGTTGTCATAATACGGCTCCTAATTCCACATTTGAGGCGTCGGTGCTGAGCATTAAGGGTCTTTTTACGTCCGGATGCCTTATTAGTGGGTAGGATGTGAGAAGATTTTTTAACTCATTGAAGGCTTTATTACATTCGTCAGTCCAATTAAATTCTACATTTTTGCTCTTGAGATGATTGATAGGATGGGCAATCTTAGCAAAATTTTCAATAAATTTTCTATAGTAGGACGGGAGTCCCATGAACTGTTCTACTTGCTTGACGTTTTGTGGTGTGGGAAAATTTAAGACTTTTTCCACATTTTTCTGTAAGGGTCGAACTCCTTCAGGACCTACGGAATGCCCAAGATATTCCATCTCGCGTTCCATATATTTGCATTTATCTGGTTGCAAGATTAATTTGGTCTCTCTCAATCGCTGAAATACAGTTCTTAAATTCTTTAAATGTTCCTGTTTGGTTTTCCCCATTACTATTAAATCATCCAAATAAATGAAGCTAATATCGCCAATCAAACCTTGCAGTTTAAAATTTACCATTCTTTGATATGTTGCGGGAGCGTTAATTAATGCCATGGGCATACGTACCCACTCCCAATGTCCTTTATGGGTTGAGAATGCAGTTTTTTGTATGTCCTCGGCTGCAACTGCGACTTGGTAAAAACCGTTCGCCATATCAAAGCATGACATGAATTTAGCTTGCTCCAACACACAGAGAATTTCCTCGATTGATGGGAGTGGATAATTGTCTTGCACTGCGTATTCGTTTAGCTTCCTGAAATCCATAACTAATCTCCACTTTTGCTTTCCACTAGCGTCTAATTTTTCTTTACCAGCCAAACGTTAGCTTGGTAAGGAGAAAATGACGGCCTGATTAAACCTTTTTCTTCATACTCGCGGATTTGACGTTCGATCTCTGGTTGGAATAAGATCGGATGTTTGTAGAGCGGGGTGCTTATAGGTTTATTAGTGAAAAGTTTAATATGATGTTCCGCATCAGTCACAACGGGCATTGGATCATTTTCTAAATAATGGATATCATTGTATTCTGCGATTAAATCTGATATTTCTGACTTTAACTTTGGGTCTAAATGTTCCAGAGATGATTTCTGCAATAACTCTTTTATTCTTTTATCTTGACTTACGTTCTTATCAATGTTAAAAATTGGAATGATGTTTAATTAATTGTAAAAATCTGGTAAGAATGTTTTACGTCCTTTTAATGATTTTTTGTTGTCAAGAATTTTTGAAATTAGAGTTTTCCTATATTCTTCTCCTGCCAGCTTACCTTTGTGTTCTGATGCTAAGAAGGGAGTAATTTTCAAATCTTTACTTTTAGTTTCTATTGTTTGTTTTTGATCAGCGGCATTTACAGTTAAAACTTTCATTTCATTGTTTTCACTGTGATAGATACCAGGTAAAACTCCTTTTCCACTAACAATATAATCTCCACTTTTTATGTCTATCTTTATTTCGCATTCCGTTGGTTTCACATAAAATATCACTGGATTGTAATTGCCATGCAAAGGAATTGAGTTGTTTGGGAGTTCTAAGGAATTTGTTATGAAATTAATTTTGGCTTTATTTCTCTCTAACCAGTCCCTGCCGAGGATTCCATCAAACTCGGTGGGAAAATCATTCTTTACTACATAGAATTGATGACTAACTTCTTTAGATGAAAGTGTACAGAGTCCTAATGTTTCGTGTATGCCATTTATTATTTCAAATTTCTTTCAATTATTTGATGGAACTTTTTCTGGTTTGCATCCTTTTTCTAAACATCCTGTCTTTATGAATGTTTCAGGGCTACCAGTATCTACCAGTAATCCTCGTTGTATTCTGTATCCGGCAAGTTTACATTTGACGAATGGGTGTCCTGCGTCTCTTCGTCCTCCGAGGAATATTCTTCGGGGTTCGTTTCTTGTTGGCAGATATCTTCTGTTTGCTGATTCTCCTCTGTAAATTCGCCCGTTTTATTGGAGGGTCTTTTCCTGCATTGTTGGTTTTGTGGAAATTTCCTCGTTCCTTATTTTGCTTCGTATAACACTGGCTTTCACTGTATCCGGGTTTTGAGCAATATGTGCATTTTTCTCACTTGTTTCTTCTCTAGGCTTCATCACTGTCGGAGGTTCCCTTCTGAATTGCGTTTTTTGTACTTTCTTCTGTAGATGATTAATGTTTCTGCTTCGTTCTCGTTCTCTTTCCAAATAGTCTCGTTCCTCTTGAAGAGCCATTTGGTATGCGTCATTCAATCGGGTTGGACCTTGTACCGCTACTTTACTGCTTATCTCATTTCTCAATCCTTCTGTGAACTTCTTTACGCGAATGAGGTTCTCTTTCCGTCGCTCATAGTCTTTAAATTCAGCCTCGGTATAATCTATAGCTCGTTCTATTTGTCTATTCTTTTCTGAATATCTCTTTATATAACTGTCTATGCGTTCGTTGATCATTTGGCATCATTGGTTCCTTTCCTGTTGTAGTAGAGACAAAGTCTTTCCACGCCTACCGAATTCTATCGTAAGTGCTTCCGACACTTTCTTCGGTGAGAGTGGAGGCCGGATTCGAGTGCCTACGAGTTGAGTTTCGCCGTTTAATTTACGTGCACGCACTCCGCGCATAAATTCACCGAGCAAAGATTCTTCCATATCTGTTGATGTACTAAACGCGATTATGGTCTCTACAGAGATTCGAAGGTCATCCTTGAATGCTTGCACGTCTTGACTCCCGTCGAACTCCATTACATTTTTTAATAACCTGTCAATTGTTTTTCTATCACTTTCATTTAGAAAATATGGAACACTTTCCGGTTGTGGCATTTGTAACGGTAACTGTAAAGGTCGGGCACTGGGGTTTGGATTTTGATTGCTTTGTTTGATTCTTTCCGCGCGTAGTTGTTCGTTTCGAAGACCCATTGCCTTTAATAGTTCCTCCATTTTCCTCATCATAGTTTTCATTGTGAAATATTCATCGCGAAGGGTTTCTGGGGTCGCTGCACTTAGATTTTCGCCTGACAGATATATTTTTAATTTAGAGCCGAAGTTTGTCGGTGTGGTCATTTTCACTATTATTTGTTTGGGAAAATGAACGTTATTTTGAACCGTCTCGTGGAAATTATCGCTCAATTCACTTGTCTCACTTGCGTGGGTAATTCTTCACTTGTATCGCTTTTTATTGTGTATGAATCACGGAATGATTTAAACATCAATGTATATTTTATCTTTCATATGTCTTTCTGGCAGTAAACTTCGCCTTTTATTATTTTCAATAAATTAAATCAAACGGCAACATTCAAAATTCAGTTATAATGTGTTTACTCACTGTCTGGGTTTGTACTTTTTTCAACACTTTATTCACACTTTTCTGCCTGTGTATCTGTTTGTGTTATTTAAATGAAGTTGGTACTTACCCAGATCAGCTGTAGTTATTATCTGCATCTCTAGCCTCCGCCTACAGTTCAGGTGTCTCCTTAAAACTGCAGCTCCTCGGGTCCTGAAGAAAAAGTTTGAAGCTTTTTCAGGTTCTCAGAGGATGCTATGCGGATGTTGATGTGCGTTGTGTCGGTCTGACGTCAGAGCTGAGCCGCTGTTGCTATGCAAGATTACTTCCAAGTTTCCGGGAGGTTTCTCTCCAAGGGTCCTATGAAGATGAATTTCCTGTATCCTGGCAGGATAGCCACTGTGAAAACCCAAATTTTATGAGTTTATTTTTTTTAAATATTTATTGCGTTTTAGTAAGGTATTGACTTTTGGAGACTATTTATGCAGATATAATATTTATTCGAACGATATATTCGCGCTAAGAGTACAGTATAGAATGCGCTGAGCCGGGAGGTCAGTCTGCTTATATACAATTCCTTATCTTGACCTTTGGACCAATCTGGCGTTGATCGTTGGACCTCTTCACACAGCGAAAAAAAATCTTTTTAATTAATGGGAGTTGTCACCCCTAAAACTTTTTATTTTGCATCTATGATAATATATACTTTCTGTAAACAAAAAAAATTGAGAAATATGTTTCATAACAAAGGAAGTAAAGTAAAGCCCATCCAACATGAAAAAAATTACGCGCGGGTAAACCACGACTAAGTATTTTTAAATGTGCTGAAAAATTATAAAGGACCCCGCACTAAATGCATGGGAAAATGGCTTTTGGTGGATTGAGATGAAACTTTGTAATTTTTAAGGTTACGAATGCCGGATGAAATATCCGTAAAAAACATTTAAAAAATGGACAGTTTGAACGCTATGCGGCGCTAAGCACTCAAGATCAGTGAATAAAACGAATTACAAAAGATTTTGTTACAAAAGCGATGTCAACATTGAAATCATGGTTCAGATCGTGGTCTGTCATATTTTCGCCTACACCGTTGACTTATATTGTGCGCTTCTCAAAACGATCAAACGCTAAGCGCCCACGATTTTAACTTGACTAATTAATCACTTCTTTAAAGACAGAAATGGTATCCAAAGTAACATTAGTAACTAGTGCGCACATACCGATAATAACATTCTACCCTTCGCAAGATGGTTGAACGCTAAACGCTCAAGATCAGCGAATAAAACCAATCCCAGTAACCTTAGCGACAAAAGCGATGTCTCTATAAGAATCACGTATCAGAAAGTAGTCAGTAATGTGTTTAGCCAAACCAATGAGATATATTGCGCGCTTCACGAAACGATCAAACGCTAAGCGCCCAAGATTTGAACTTGACTAAGTAATTACTTTTTTAAAGACCGAAATGTTATCCAAAGTAACATCAGTAACTAGTGCGCACATCGATAATAACAGTGTACCCTTCGCCAGGGGGCCGAACGCTAAGCGCCCATGATCAGCGAATAGAACCAATCCTAGTAGCTTTAGTGACACAAGCGATATCTGTATACGAAACACGCATCAAGAAGTGATCAGTAACATGTTTAGCCAAACCAATGACAATATGAGTCAACACCGTTGACTCATATAGCGCGCTTCTCAGA
>NC_046662.1:91353300-91358580 GCF_010883055.1 Belonocnema kinseyi
ATATTAAACAGCATTCACTTATTATTTCCATTGAAGATGGTATGCTTGTCATTTCTTTTGTGAAAGGTCTTGAGAGCGGATAGTAATTTTATTGGTAAGCTTAGGAAAAAAAATTCCTATCTGTTCCCTTCTGCATTAATTGTGTTGTATTTCTTATTCCCTTTTTGTGTTTAGTTTCTTGCGTTTATTTGTTTTATTTTGTTTTTTCTGATTTTTTCTTTCGTTTTATTAATACATAACTCTGCCTTTCAAGACCATAGGAGCTTGTTTCTCTTATGGTTTAAAAAATGGCATTCAGAGTTCGAGTTAATTGCTATGTGTGCGATAGATTCTATCAAACAGGACAAATGGCTCGAATTGATGGAAATAATAATCCTGATAGGCAAAACATTGCAATTTTTAGACGCCTCCAACTTCGAAGACCACCACTTGAAGTGGCCGATGAGAGTAGGTTATGTTTCAATTGCAAGCAATCGATTCGCGATGAGATAGAGGAGCTCCAACGTGACCCAACCTTTTTAAGACTGAATGTTCTTACATAAACAGGCAGGCAAACGTGCATGTTCTGTAATGCTGATGTTAATACTCCAAGGCTTTCAATTGAATGTAGATTTAACGCTTTTATTGTCATGGACATTTTCATTCCAGAAGAAACAAGAGCATGCTGACGTAAAACAATGACGTACAAATGCTCATTAACGAATTTGAAAGAGATGTGGGAGGTATGAGAGAATTTTTCGACATTGGTGATATTTTTATAGAGGACCGTGGATATACAGATGCCCAACCACTTTTAGAACGCTTAGGAATTGTGTTCAAGATACCACCATACCACCATTTCTCTAACAAGGACAGAGTCAATTGGTAACGGAAGAAGCAAACTAGGCTCGGCTAATAACGAAATCTAGATGGATAGTGAAATCCAGAAATGGCCACATAAAGTCCATTTTCAAGTTCTTCGAGAAAACCATTTTGATGGCTCATGTACACAATCTAAGGAACTTCTTTCGTATTGCTGGTGCCATACTTAATCGATACCATCCTTATATCGAGATGCAAGGCGCTACAGCAGAGCTTGCAAGAGAAAATATAGCGAGAGCTCGTGAGCCAAATATTGTGCAAACGCGCGTAGAAGTGGACAATATGCGCTACGGAAACGCAAATTGGAATCGCCTGCATGAACTTCAAGTACCACAATTTCCTCGCCTTACATTGGAAGAAAAACGCGACATAGCAATTGGAGTGCATCAAGTAGAACGTGCCCCATCTTACGTTCAAGACAAGCTGCAACGAGAAGAAGATGAGGAGTTTCAACTAGATACGCGACTTAATGAACCTGGTTTGATCAGAGTACAAGTATTTTCTCGTTCCCGAAATGCGACAAGGTACCAGCTGTGGATAGCATTCAATGAGATCGATGACTTAGGACCAGACAATAATGAAACGCTTCTTGGTTATTACTGCACATGTAAGTCAGGGGCCAGAACTCTTGACACTTGTGCACATATTGCAAGCGTTTTATGGTTCCTGGGTTATGCACGTCACCAGCAACACGTAAAGTATTCTCAAACTTCCTTGCTACAAGGGATTCTAGACGCTGCTAATAGAGGTGAACAAGCGAACCCGAATCAAGAGCCAGAAATAGTTAAATATTTCGCAAAATCTACTGGGATTGGTTCTATTCGCTGATCATGGGTGCTTAGCGTTCGGCCCTCTTGCGAAGGGTACACTGTTATTATCGGAATGTGCGCACTAGTTACTAATGTTACTTTGGGTACCATTTCTGCTTTTAAAAAAGTGATGAATTAGTCAAGTTAAAATCTTTTGCGCTTAGCGTTTGATCGCTTTGAGAAGCGCGCTGTATGAGTCAACGGTGTAGGTGAAAATATGACAGACCACGATCTGAACCGTGATTTCTATATACATCGCTTTTGTAACAAAATCTGTTGTAATTCAGTTCATTCACTGATCTTGAGCGCTTAGCGCCGCATAGCGCTAAAACTGTCCATTTAAAAAAAAAAATTTTCACGGATATTTCATCCGGCTTTTATAACCTTAAAAATTACAAAGTTTCAGCTATATCCACCAAAAGCCATTTTCCCATACATTTAGTGAGGGGTCCTTTATATGAGAATTTTTAAAAAATATAAAGCTTTCTTACACCACGAACACCGAATTATAACGATATTTGTACAACCTAATATGTCACATTGTGTTTCACAAGAATTAGCGAAGCTAAAGTCCACCCGATTTTCGAATTTAACTACTTTTTCTGCAATATATCCGCTTTTGCACCATTAATATTTAAAAAGATCAGTAGTCTTGGCAAGGTTAACTGATTATGCACCAAAGACTAAAGCTTAATAATATTAATCCTGATATGTTCAACAAAATTCCTCCCCTAGGGGCTGTAAGACCTTGCACTTTGTAGGGAGGCTTTAGCAAACGGACTCTCCTTGTATGCATGATTGTAGTATGATAGGAGGGTGAACGAACCTAGCTAACACGGGCCTTTCGGATCCCTGGGTCGAGGTCTCTTCCGAACCGATTTCCAATTTTAGGAATTGGCACGGGAATGACCTGTGACCCGCACAATGACGAAGAAACAGCCCCCCGTTAGTATGGTGGCCTGCGAACGGGTATTCATTGAGTTTCACGCTCAATGCGACCACCCCCCTAAGCTATAGGTGTAGAGTCATCGTTCCTATGGCACTTTGGCACCTAGGGGTTTCGAAGGTGTCCTAACGGCCGCTCCGGGACAACGGACGACCTCCCCGAGTAATTAGTCTCACCCTTGCATGCGGGGCTCTGCAGAGGCGGAGCTTTTATTTCCCTGGTTAATCGTGGGAAGCAAAATAAATCACGCAAACTTAATTTCAAAAGCAGAAGGAGAAAGGGAGTTGGCGGAGGGGGGAAAGGGGTTGGGTCCTAATGGATCTAACATAACCCTTTCATCCCAATCTGTCTCTTCGGCAAAGCCTTACTCAAGCAATGGCTGTGCCCCAGGCTCTTCCGGGAGCTGAGGGTGTTACGGTCTCTCTGAATGCGGCTATGAAAACGGGAGTGGCCAATCAGTCCCCCAATAAGAAGAAATACATCAATGGTTCCCTGAAAAAGAGACAGAGAAGGCAAGCGCAACGGACTAGGGAAGCAGCTCAGAACCTTGTATATCTGCGACCACAACGCCGATAACCAGTACTGAGGTTTAAAAGGTGATGCTGACGGATACGAGATAGCCGGACTCCGTTGCTCCCTTCAGGGAGGCTACCTGGATGGCGCTCGAAAGAGTGTCCTCAGATCAATGGTCAAAATTGAAGACCTCTTTCTGCAGGGGAAGGGTTCTTTGTATTTGTGAAAGCTGACCCAGTGGCTAAAGCTTGGCTACATAAGGCATTGGTCAAGACAAGACCTTAGGAAGGCGCATCCTTTAAGGTGGGTGGAGTTGAGTTGCTATAGAGGATTGTTAAGGCTACGGTGTAGTTCCTAGGTAAACTGGTAGACCCGTCTGTGGTCCTCTGTTGGCTGGAGGGATTCAACCCGTCACTTAAGACAGCGTCCTGGCGGATCGTAAGAGGACACAGCTGGAAGAATAAAACATCTCCTGGTTGTGCAAATTGCTGAGTCACAGATGAGGACTCTTGCGGTCCTCAACAACACGCCCTTCTACTACTTTAGACAGGTCAACTTTAAAGTTACCAGCCAGGGGCAGGAGGAGCCTGTCGGTGGACATGAAGATCAGGATCAGACTGAAGTTCGATGTTAACTCCCACCATACTTTGTGCGGCAGCACGGAAATTAACTCAAGACGTAATGACCTATTGGAATGCCTAATCGCATGAACCCACTCTCTCAGATCACTCACAGGTAGAGTTCGTGTTGGAAGTCGCTGTACACATCGGGCCTAAATGTGTCAGAAATCCACGAAGAACGGACTATGGTCAGTTTTTTACATAATGGAGATGGTGGCCGAGATTTTAACGGAAGCCCTGAAATCTACTTATGAAAGTAATTGTCAACCTTCAAAAGTCCGAAAGGCTAGAGAGACACACTGGTGGAATGTGAAACTCGAAGAGCTTCACAGGGAAACCGGAGAGAGTTTCAGACGTGCTAGTTGTGGCAAAGCGAAAGAATTATGGGCTTCATTTACATCGATAAGAGATGAGTACAGGAGTGCAATCCGTAAGGCAAAGCATGAAAGCTGGACCAACTTTTGCACTGATATTGAGAAAGGACCAGAGGCGGCCAGACTGGATAAGCTGCTTTCTCGAAATCCGGATGCTATTCTCAGGACTCTGAAATTTCTCGGCGGGGGATACTTAAGAGTCTGACGGGGATACTTTGGCTCACCTGATCAAGGCACATTTTCCGGGCTTCACAAAATTAGAAGAAGAGGATACGACGCCTCCGAGACAATCAAAACCGCCTGCGGCCAAACTGGGCCCAAAACGGCGGCTAGCTAAAGAGATTGTTACACCAGCCAGGGTCAGGTGGGCCCTGAAGTCCTTCAGTCCTTACACTCACTCTACTCTCGCGCGCCTCTCTCTCTCTCTCTCTGAAGCTCTACAGGCCCGTCCCGCATTCCCCTATAAGTTTCTCAAAAATATACCTGAGTGCCGTACCCATGGCTATGATGGCCCTGAATGGAACGACGACCACATCTCTACTAATATAGGAGTGCTTTGAGGCACTGAATAAGCTAGCGACATAAAACCGAGTCACTCTGCTCTGGATCCCTGGACACAGTGGTATCAGGGGCAATGAGATATCGGACAGGCTAGCAAAGATAGCAGAAAAGCAAAATTTTAATGGACCTGAGCCAGTTGTAGGCATTTCCAGTAGGCTGGTCACTGAAGATAACAGTAGGCTGGCCGAGGAACATCAGAATGAGTGGGGTTTGGTCTCTGGCTGCACACAAGCTAAAATACTCTTGGGCTCAAAGCTAAACCCTTTTCGCGCGAAGCTAATACCCAAGCTAAGGAGGAATGAAGTGAAAGTCCTACCAGAAATGTTCATAGGACATTTAAATGAACAATTGTCGCTTCAGCTATTTCTGTATAAATAATGCTCACGTTTCTCTCATGTAAGGAGGAGGGTCTCTAAAGATGTTTTTCGCCAAATTTAGATTTGGCCAAAAAATTCGAAAAAATTCCTACTGCATCTACTAAAAATAAGAAGTCAATTCCACATTAAACGGACCACCCGCTTTCCCTCTATTTACCCCAAGCACCCTTTACAAAAACGAAAACGTCACCGCTTCTATGTAGTGCTTATGCGGGGGAA
>NC_046662.1:91358680-91395788 GCF_010883055.1 Belonocnema kinseyi
AGGTCATTTGAAGGTCAAACCAAATTGTATCAAAACCTTCTAGTGGAAGAAGTTTTCTTCAGCCCGTCAGTATTTTGCCCGTATTTTCACCTCATATTTAAAGTCGGAAGAGCCGATTCCGTAGTGGTTGGTGGAAGGGCGCACAATATACTTGCCGAAAATAGGAAACTTAGCTGACCCGAAGAATTACAGGCCAATCACTTGTCTGAACACACTTTATAAGATATTCACAGCTACCCTAAATAATAGGATTGTTCAGGCAATTGAGCCTGTGTGGCAAGAAATGTATGAACATCGAGGCTCAAAGAAAGGCGTAGCCGGATGTCGGGAGAACCTGCTCATCGATAGATGTGTCTGTAAAGATGCAGCATTCTACCAGTGTGACCTATCGATGGCCTGGATTGATTATCGGAAAGCTTTCGATTCGACATCCCATAGACTTATCATCTATCTTTTGGAAATCTTAAAGGTTCATCCGCAAATAGTTGGGTGCATATAGAGATTGATGCCGCTTTCGGAAACCAGATCTACTATCTCATCTGGAAAAAATCGTGTGACAACTAACAAGGTCACGTTTCAGAGAGGTGTCTTTCAGGGCGACACCGTGAGCCCACTCCTCTTTTGCCTTACATTATTGCCACTATCTCTAGCACTGCGCCATTCCGATGTGTACTTGTGCGGCAAACCTGCAGATCGAAAGTACAAGGTCACTCATGTATTTTACATGGACGATCTTAAGATCTATGCTAAAAACAGAGAGCAACTGCATCTAGCTCTGGGGATTGTCAAACAATATACTAAGGAAATTGGAATGGAATTTGGGTTAGACAAATGCGCCAAGGTTTATTTGAAGCGAGGAAAACTCAATGGCATCCCTGAAGATCCTAAGCTCGTTGATAGAAGCGCTTTACGACACCTTTGCACTGGAGAGACTCATACATGCCTGGGCGTGCCACAGAGCCGCATTCAGGATGTGATATCTATGAAGGATACTCTCCAAAGCAGATACAAACGTCTTATCCGGCAAATTTGGTCTTCCGAACTGTCGACGAGGAACAAAGTATTTGCAACGAAGATGCTTACCGTCCCGGTAGTACTCTATTCTATTTGGAGTAGTTCCATGGACGAAGAACGAGCTAACATCCCTTGATATCGGGACAAGAAAGGTTATGCACATGAACAAAAGCATGCATCTTCAGTCTTGCGTGCCGCAACTGTACATCTCACGCCGTCAAGGTGGTCGCGGAATATTGAGTCTTGAATGTCTTCACAACAGGATTATTCTGGGTACAGGATATAGATTTGCAAATGAAAGAGACCCTCTTATTAAAATGGTCAGAAATAATGAAGAAGTGGGCAAAGGAGCGTTTCTGTGTAAAGCAGCGGAGGATGGTGCTAAAACACTCGGACTTAATTTCAGTATTAGGGGTGAGAAAAATTCATCAAATCTTATCTATCTAGAGTACTCACTCCTAAAAATCCGGATTAAGAAAGCACAAGAGAAAAACTTTCGTGAACAGCTCCTCGATAAGAGGATGCACCGTATCTTCCACAGAAATGTGAAGGATCAGTCAATGTCTTGTGAGCCAAACGTTTGCTTTCCTTAAATCGCCCGGATTGAAGTCTGGTACGGAGGATTTCATTTTTGCATGTCAATACGATGTCATTTGCACCTTAACCTACAGTCGCCACATATTGAGCCAAGACTTTCCTGATGATAGCTGCAGGGCGTGCCATGCACACCCCGGGCATTTAGCTCACATATTATCTATTTGTCCAACTCACGCGGGAACGACCTACATTCAAAGGCACAATGCGTCACTAAGAATGCTTTATTACCATCTCTGTCACTCTTACGACATTAACCTTATTATCGCTCCACGAAATTCCGCTAGGGAAATCGAGTCAATTGTCGAGAATGGGAAGTGCCGCATATACTGAAACATTATATTCTCGACAATTGTTTCTGTTGCTCAATCGAGGCCTGACATGGTTCTTCTTAACTTCGAGAAGCGAACCATGTTTGTTATCGAATTTTTGGCACCAGCTGACAAAAACATCATAGCCAAGGAGAATGAAAAGAAAGCGAGGTATCGAGACCTTATAAGGGAGTTGCAACGATTGTACCCGGAATATTCTGTTAAACTAATCGTCTTTATCATCGGCGCTCTTGGAGGTGCCAAGCTTTCACTCGCTAATGGCCTAAAAAGCATCCCTGCGTGTCAACAATATGTTAAAACACTTGCTAGAAAAATGCAGAAGGCGGTAGTCCTTAGGTCGCTCCGGGTTCTTAGGGTGCACCTTGGCTTTTTATCAGGTTATTTATTGTCCAGATTTTCAGTCAATCAACAATTTTTAAAAATTCTTCCAACATAATGGCTGAACTCCAGCGAATAACTATTCAAATTTTAGGCTGTCAGGCTATTGGCTATTGCTAGGCCAACTATTAATTTTCTTGAAGGAAGTTTGAATGGCGAGTTCTCATACCGACATTTTGAGATGTCGACTACAATTTTGCCTGAAGAACGCCAGATCGTTTGTGAATATTTAAATAACCTAAAACGAACAAATGATACTAATCTGATTTTAACTGACTTATACCCATTATTATTTACCTCCCCACTAGCTCAACACAGAGAGGGGCAGGGTTAGGAGGAATTAAGCAAGAAAAATAGAACACACCCAGAACAACAATCAATGTTCAACAACTGAGGTACGACCAGATATTATGGGCAACAAAACAATCATTTATTGAAGTGGGTGGCATTGGATGCCTCACACTATATTTAAATAATCCTGTAGAAGAAAAACACAATTATGCGTAAAGCCTTATTATTTAAACATGCTTCCTTAATTCCTGATGGGTTAATTTTAGTTACCTAACTTACAACAAGACTGATCATTACTGAAATCATGTGAATGATTTTTTAACGACCGTCCAATATTGCGGTCCATGAATGACACAAAGGTCAATGAACGTCGCCATCATTCTGGACGATCGTGCTAATCTGATGCTCACTACCGACCAGACGCTCACTAAAAACTTTATAAATAGGCTGATCATTACGGAAATCATATGAATGAATTCTTAACGACCCTCCAATATGGTGGTCCATGAATGACACAAAAGGTCGAGGAAGGTCGCCGCCATTCTGGTCGATCGGGCTAATCTGATCCTCACTGCCGGCAAGACTCCCACTAAAAATTTTACAAATGATACACTCAAACTTATACAAAGAAGAAGTTACTGCGTATAGTATTACAACCTCGGTATGTGATTTAGTTTGCTAACGAACTTCCAGCATAACGGTCCATTATTGACATGAAAGGTCAGCTAAGGTCGCCGCCATTTGGACAATTGCACTTAGTCAGTTCTTACTACCGCACAAAATTTAAATCAATATCTTACACATCCAATTCCATATTCGAAAAGAACAAATTTCACTTGAGTTGTTGGCAAACTATCGCCATCGCTCTGAATATCGACCACGCGCTAATTACAATTTGATGAAGGCGAAATGAAGACACATACCTTTTATTTATCTGGCTTTATTATGTCGTAACGGTCCTAAGTTCAATTAGGGCGACACGCCCAAGCGAAATTCAGTTAGTCCCTCACAGGAGAGCCTTATTATACGCCCAAACAAGATGCGTGGGTTAACTTCGTATAATTGCATTTTTGGCGTCGTTATGGGAGACAAATTACTAACGAGGTGGGCTTCACTATGGTCGAACACAGAGTGAGTGTCGACGACGCCGAGTACAGAATTGGCGCTTAGGCCATAGATTACACACCTAGATTGCTGACTAAGTTACGCAACAAAGCGGGTGAAGACACACTTAAATTTTGAGTGTTCTATAGTCGGTAGCCATTTACCCTGATCGCCCCACCCCCCTGATTCGCTTTAGAGTGTTCCACATAGATCGCCATGTTAAATTGCCATTTCACGCACATGCGCCACCTGTGCGACGGAACACTTAGTCCCGCACACCTACTATACGTAGTGCGCGCTCAAAGTTGTCAGCTGCTAGTATTTTGACAGTTCGAATACTAAACCGCCGGTGAAAAATTCCTATGTGGCCGTATTTTCCTCTTGTCAACGTGAAGTGGAGGTGTCGTGAGTAAATTAGCGATCCACGACTACGTTCATGAATCTGTCAAAGTTCAGTGTGTGTGTGTGTGTGTGTCGAGGGTGTAGTATGATGGTCGGGCTCGGCGGCCCGAAGATTATCTAGTGAACAAAAATAAACAAAAAGGTTCGACGATATTAGTGGATGTGTGTATTTTAAAAAATAAGTATGACCCCCCAGTCTGGTGACGGATCGGAACTGCAGGATTACAATGCCTAACTCGAGAGTTTTGTTTCCTGACAACATGCCAAAATCCTCGAGACTTCTGTCCCATGACTGATCTTGGATGGACTCTGTCCTCGACCAGGTGTAGTTTATTAAGGAATTTGAAATTGAATTTAAGTTGATAAAAAAAAGTATTTTTCTAGATTTTTTTATCGGATTTTCTGTAGTTTGACCTTTAAATGACCTTGAATCTGATATGATGGAAATCAACGAACTTTGGATTGAAAATGAGCGACCCCAAAAACCTATGTATGTATTTTTCTGGATTTTTTGCAGTTTGTCCTTCAAGTGACCTTGAATCTAATGTGATGGAGGTCAACAAACCGTGGATTTGAAATCAGCGACCCCAAAAACCTATACATGTATTTTTTTTGTTATTGGGTTTTTTTCCAAACACACTGCATGGAAGTCGTGAAGATTTCATTTTTGTAACGGGTGCTTGGGGTGAATAGGGGGGACTAGGGTGGTTCGTTTAATGTGGAATCGACTTCTTATTGTTAGTGGATACTGTAGGGATTTTTTCGAATTTTTTAAGCCAAATCTAAATTTTTCTCAAAAACCGTGCTTAGAGACCCAACTCCTTTTTTTAAATAATTATAATAATGAACTTGGGCCTTTCTTTGTATATTTTATTAATCAACCAAAATATTAAGTATTTTTTCCCTTGAAGCAGCTGACACATTTTTTGTTTTAAAAAAAGTAAGTTTGGTTTTGGATGCAACCAATTTTTCTTCATTTGCATAGAGAAAACTGTCAAAGATGTATCTGGCGTAAAAAATTGGCATGATATTCATGTCGAAAGACAATAATTGAGTTTTCATTGTAAATCAGACCAAAAAACGATTAAGTAGAACGGTTATAACTCCAATCAGCACGTTCGCCGAAAGCAAAAGAGATATTTCACAATAAAACGATGCCAATCGTTTACCAGTTTGAGTAATGTCATTCAACAGAATCTCGACCCTTGATTCTTTTGTTGAAATATGCCCACATAATTTCATTTAGACATTTATTGTATTTTTTGGAAAAAGTAATAATAAAGCCGAAAAATAGATTAAAGTAAACATTTTATGAATGTAATGTAAAGTCTTTCTTTTGAATTTAATGGCTATCTTTGCAAGTCACTCCTTATTGTGTCGAAACTCGCTTTTCTTCACGTTGTTGGGAAAAATATAGTTTTCAGCTGGTGCAGAGGAGTTTTTTGACTCAGGTGATTGCAAAACTCGCTTTCGGCTCGCGTTTCAAACTTCACATTTTAAAAAAAGCTTACTTTTCAAAACAAGAAATAACACCACTTTTTTAGTTTTCAACTTTAAACAAAGTTAATGAGCAAGGCGAGCGACTTGAAAATCTATGCTTGAAAAAGGATTTAATTTCACGATTCATTAATTTCCGTAACTCCAGTTTAAGGGTACCCCCCCCCCTTTCTCGATATCTAATTTTTGCGATTTTTAATGGGCTGGTAAATAAACAAAAATCGACTTTATAGGTTTGGATATTTTCATACATGTAATTTAAAATTTAAAAAATAAGAAAAAATTTTTACATAATTTTTTTATCAGCATTTTATAGCTGCTTCTGGCGGTCAATTAAAAGTCCTCTTTTTTGTGGCGGGCATGATTGCAAGTGACTGAAACGTCTTTAACAAAATCATCAAATGGGATTCGAAAGACTTCATGTTTGGCTAGGGAATAGACTACGATCATTTATTTCGGGAAAAAATTTACAAAATGGCGGACCGTAGGATTATATTTTACAAAAATCTAATTTTTTCAGTTAAAAATCAAGATGAAAATTAAAGAAGATCTTTATCAATCTTCTTCATAATAGTCTAAGTCATAGCTATTTAGCCAATCGTAAAAGCACGGTTTTGAGAAAAATGCGTTTAAGTTTTGTGAAGCAATTTTTCGTATACAACACCTACTCACCTTCAATAAGCTATGGCAGGTCCATAAAAATCCCTTCTGACTCTTCAAGCAGGTAGTCAAATAGCGGACAAAAACCCCTGTACTTGGGCGTCGAGCTCATGCGGCGCGTCTACCGTGCACCGGTTAGAACTCCAAGAGTATTTCGAATTTTGACTTGAAATTTTCAAGGCATATTCTTAAAGAGTTATAGGTAAGAATAAGACGATAAAAAAATCAATTTGTTGACTCCGAGAATGATGTAACTCTAATAACTCTTGGTGAAACTTGAAAATATGTATATGGAAATTATAGTAATTTATTAATTTAGTCATTCCGGCATTTATGAATACGAATCTGAATAATCAAATGAAAAAATGTAAATAAAATAATGATACAAAAATAAAAATAAATAGTTGCTCATGCATGAGAATTTTTTAATTAGGATCCTGACAGATGGGTGCTTATCATCTATTAATGAAAGAAATTATCCTCGCTGCTCCTTTCTGGGTTCTTATAATCTCGAGGCACATTCTACTTTCCAACAAAAAACACAAATTTCCCTTTCAAATGATTTGCGATTAATTATATGAGTTTTGCAATTTTGGGATCACAATCTTCTATTCCTTCTTTCTAACGTTCAGGGGAAAAAGAATAAGTTCCAGAGAAAATATTTCAAATTATTTTCAACAGACTGATAAGATAGGCGTGTGTTGCAAAAACTTATTCATAATACTAAGAGTACTAGAGTCTTGTAACTCCGACATATTGTATCAGTTATTTATGACATGGTGCGAAAAGTTTTATTTGAAGCTCTGCAAAATTACTTTAAAAAGCCTAAAATTAGCAAGATTAGTAAATGTAAGACCGGAAAAAACTACGTACAAAGTAGGTACATATAAGCTTATCAAGATTTAAGGTAGCTAGTCGCTAACCTTAATCGATTTTGATCATTTTTTGTCAATTCTCTTAGCAAACTCTAAAGAAAACTTTAAGAGCCGGTTTTTTAATTTTCAATTTATTGCATTTCTGTGTCAACAAATAAAGTTATAAATTGTGATTTTCACAAGTTTATGTTTATCTTTTTGTAAATAATCAAAATAAGCTCAGAATAAATCGAAGTCATTGCAGTGAAATTTAATATAAGAAATTAATTCATGAAATGTTCCAAATAATGTTTATAAACAAATTATATAATCAAATTTCAAATTTGATGGTTCTATGATGCAAAGCATATTTTTTCAGCAATTCTGCTTTGAAATCCACCTTTAGTGTGCACCATGAAAAATATTGTGACCAATCAATACTTATTGATTTTATAAACAAATTATTCAAAAACATGTAAACTTTATGTATTTCAGGCAAGAAGTAATTGAATTCTTCATAAGAAATTATTTGAAATTTTCCTCAGAGTGATGAAAAATTAGGCAAATTTATTATTCGATAACATTGATTAACGTAATAAAAAAATTCATTAAACAAACGCACTATTTGGCTATTTACTCGCCAATGATCAAAATACATTCCACTTTGACTAAAACGATTTAAAATTTGTTTAATAATAATGTTCCAACAGGAGACATTATTTTTCCAATCTTTTTATTAATTATATAAATAACTTATATATACAAAATGTCTATTCGACCCTTTATTCACCAAAATACTTTTGGTTTTAACTAACACGATTTTAAATTTGTTCTTTTGTTGTGGAAAAAGTCGATCTTTGCAAAATATTGATTAATGTTTTAAACAATAACAGAAATCAGCAAGGATCGTTTTTTGTCATAACACAATACAACACTGTCAGTCAATTTAAAATCCTTTTAGTGAAAACAGTATGTATTTCTGTAAATAAAAGGCCAAATCGTACATTTGTTTACAGAATTCGCTTATAAAATTAGCAAACATGTTGGAAGAAAAATTTGTTGTAATTAAACACCAGTTTCAGTAAAAGCTCAGAACGAATTTCTGTGAATAAATGGCCGATTAGTGCGTTCGTTGTTTTCATTTGTTTACAACATTAATTTGAGCTAAAGCAGCATGTATTTTTGGTAATACAGGGCCGAATAATGGATTTGCTTATAGAATTTCGTTTATAGAGTTAAGGGCATATGATACTTAAAAAATTATCGATTTTATCAGTTTTAAGTTCCTCGAATTTTTTCCTGCAATAATAAAGATTTTGTTTAAAAAATGTGGGGCATGTTAGCGAACATGTTAATGGACGCCCCCAACTCTTTTTCTGTGGGTTAATTCAAAAAAATTAATTTTGCCAAATTTGAATAATGTGTGTGATACTTAGGAACCTGGGGAGCTGAACCCGATTTGCCACATGACGAAGTATATCATGCCCTTAATAAATGTTATTCCAAAAATACAGTAACTGAAAGTACAGTGCTGACAAAAACTTTTTAATCATAAAATCATAGACGTTTAATTTTTTGGTACAATTCATTTTAAAATTTCATGAATTAATTTCGTATTAGGTGTCACTGCAATTATTTTGATTATTTCAGCAGAGTATATTTCGATTGTGTACGGAAAGATAAAAAATAAAGATATAACATTTACCATTTTTTTCACTTTATTTGTTACAGCATAAGTGCAATAAAGAATTAATGCAAAAATCAGCGCTCATGATTCTCTTCAGAGTTTAGTTAAGCATATTTTAACAAACTTATCAGAATCGATTAAGAATTCTGGGCTCTAGGTACAGGCACCAGTCGCTAAATACCCCTCTATTTTTCTCTGGTGAGGAATTTTTTACGATTTGAAAATAAAAAACATTTTGATTTAAATTAGTAGATCAAGGTCTGTCATTCCATTGACAAAAATATTTTTTACTGCCCTTGAAAATAAGATGCATATAATTCATTTTTTCTAGGGCTTTTATGTGCCACGTTTAATACACTTTTAAACTAAAATGTTTAATAATATAAATTTTTATTGAAAAGTAACCAAAAATTATTTTTCGTACTGCCTTATTTTAATCAATTACTTTAGTAATAGAAATTGCTAAGAAATTATTGTCTTCTAAGAAATAGGCAAAACCATTTTTGAAGGTTTTTTTATAATTTCATTCTGTTTTCAAATTATCACTTAACCTCAACGGATAATATACAACCTCGACATAAAATATACAGGTCATAAAAAAATGTCAGGTAGACTTAATTTAAATTTGCAAAAGTTTTGTGGTATAGGATTATTTATTTATTGCGTAGGGTTTGAAAAATATGTATTAAATTATCTTCTATAGATTTCTCGTTTTTAGAATGAGCCGCATTGAGTTTTTAAGTATAGATTTTAATTTCTTAGAATCTGTACTGCCACATATGTTAGTATCTGTTTTATGTAGAAAATCAATCAATCAAAATCAATTATTGCTGAAGCTGAAAGCAACATAATATGGAAAGTGTTTTTTCAGAAGATGTGCTATCAAATTTTATTTCATCAATAATAATGATGAACGAAAACTATTTGTAGAAAAGCAAAAAAAATCGTTTTCTTCTAAGTATGTAGTTTTAGATACCTAAAAATTGTCCTGGTATTTCTGAAATATATTTTATTAGCTTATTAATTCAAGAATATTTTGATATCGCAATTGCTGAATAATTGTATCTACTATTCACATTTTATGATGGAAAATTAACTTAATTCTTTGTTGATAATTTTTTGTCTATCTAAGTATCTAAAATAATTTGTAATGATTGCAGTAAAAACTAACATGATTCTTATTGTAGAGATGCAGAAAAGATGAAGATTATTATAAATTTTTAAATATTCTTATGTTCTTTCCATTGCTATTTGAATCCCCAACTAGATATTTAGCCTTTGTACTAGAATATAAATCAAGAACCTTATACCTTTCTTTTAAGACAAAATATAATTTATATACATAATGTATCAATTAACAAAAATTCAAATTATGTTCCTCAACTGTATTGTAAATATAACTATCAAATTAGGTATGCAAAGTTTTCTCTATTTGCTCGTAAAGGCGACCGCAAAAATCTAAAATAGGTTTATTAATTTTAATTTGCTATACTAAACTGATTTTATAAATTTGACTTAACGAAATCGAGACAAAGGAAAACAAAAAACTCATGCGTCTATCGTTAAAGATTTATTTCATAATATTACACCAACAACTATTATTGAATTTTTATAATAATAATTCCTTATTATGTTAAAAATGCGAATAAACACTTATTTAATAATATATAATTATATATATTAATTATCATATCGTATAATTGTTATATTAATAGCCTAAAGATGCGATGCACATCAGAGACACGGAATTCATTCCATCTCTAAAGCCGCGTTCAACTAATAGTCTCACCACTTCGTATGTCGAATGCTTATAATATGTACGATTTCCGTACTTTTTTCTCATTTTCCACGGAATTCGAGTTCTCCTAATCATTTTTTTGTTAATCAACATTTTTCTCTATATTATTTCTTTCGTCGATACTTGGAATGCTCGATTATAGATTATGTTCCATAAAAGTGGCTATTGCGATAAAAAAGATTGCTGTTTCTCTCCGAGTGGAGACTGGAGACAGTTTGGAGAAGGGAAATCTCTTAGAAAATATAGAATCCTCATTGCCACGTACGGAATCCAGTCTCTACTCGATTTTTTCCGAACAGTCGAGGCAGTCTGTTATCGAGAAACGGGAGAAAACGGGCAGACTTTGCGTTCAGTGATTTTTCATCAATGAATCTCGACGGCAGGCGATTATTGATTGATTAGAATTATGGACATCTGGCAGAAGCTGATTGTTACAAAGCTCGCTTAAGAATCTTGATCGTTAATTAATTAACCGCTTGATTATGTTACATGAATGATAACTGCGATAACGGAACAATATATTTATATTCTGTAAAATATAATAATATATGGCGACTGGCTGTCTGCTCATGATTCACTTGCATCGCTCAAAATAAAATATCTCAGAAACATTTTTCAAGGTCCCGAAGAATTAATGGCGACCTTGGCATCACGTTGTTTCTGAGAAATTGAGATCAATCCCTCTCAGTAGAATTAAATAATCCCCAGGGCTTTGAATTCTATCAGGTTCCATTACTATTTATCCTGTAAATTGTTTTTTATTTATTTATTGAACAGGATTATTTTGAGCCATGCGAACAATCCATGCGCAGAATTATTCAGACAGTGTTGATAAAATACGAGACGTAAGTACAACAACTATTGTAGCTTAACTATTGTAGCTTTAAATGAGAATCTGTTATTGCCGGACCTCAGAAAACGATCACTATTACTGGAGAAACACGGACATACATGGGGGAAGTATATCTGATTTCGCACAGTGGACTGCGAAGGCAAGATTGAGTTTTTAATCTCAGCAAAGTTCGCCGGTCTTTGCTTTGATTTTTTGGCAGTGTTGAGTTCGTTGCTAGATTATGATTTGTTAGATTTTTGTCTCGATTAATCGTTACTTTCATTTTCGATGAGGGTGAATCAATTACGCCTTTTATGAATTTCTTAACTTGTAAAAAATGCTTTCCAGCCAGCCTTGCAGTTCCACATTTGTGCCACGTCTTTACTCGGACCCTTCCAATCACTATTCACGTTTTTCCCGAATCTAATTTTTTTATTCATTTTCCTTTTCGATTTTTCATTGATTTTTTGAAAAAGTGAATAGTTCTCGAAATTGACCAGCATAAGGCGTCGAAGATAAACTGAAGTACACAAAATGCGCAGGTTCTGAGGCCTCGACAACTGAGGTATATTTGTGACGAACGCGTACGGCGTTACTAACGGAGATTTTCTTTGCTTTTTCATTACCTTATCATTAACAATTTTTGATACCTTAACTACCAGAAATTCTTTCTTTTTCATTAAATCGAAGACATGTTTTATGTATTTGTATTCGTTTTGTACTTGTACTGTTCAGCAAGGCAGCGTGTTGCACTTTGTTACATTATAAATTAGTCGGACTGCGATTCTTTCGAAAGATCCCTAACATCATTTTTTTCATCAAAATCGCAATTGAGCCATTTCACTACCATTCATTCAATACAAATTTTAGCAATTAAATTGAAGTTACAGATATTTTATACAATTGTTTTAAATAAAACTTTATTTCAGGATCTCTCTCTAATACTCGACAGCCGGCCTTATCTCTTATTAAGTTGTCTTCCTGATTTTAATGACGTGGGGATAAAAAATCACTTAATAATGTCGGGATAAAAACTGCGACTCCATCAACGTGATGGAAACTTAAGTGTCTCTTGACGAAGAGAAAATGAAGAAAACTCGCCAAGGCGACACGTTGCTTGAGAGAGGACAAAAAGATAGTTCAAGAAAAAGTTGGTCACTGCATTTGAGTCGCCTCATTGGGTCCAAATCGTCGATCACGAGTTTGAAATTCAAATATTCGAACTGAAGATAAAAAATTCGCAATAATAATCATTAGAATATAGGTATTCGATAAGTTTGACAATAAACATATTTCAACAATCACTTCGAGAGCGGACGTAATGTAACTTGAATAATATTAATAATAATAATAATAATAATAATAATAATAAAGAGCCAATGAGACACCTTAGAAAATAGGCCTATAATATATATAATATAATATATAATATGTATACGTATGTACATAAAAATTAACATAACGTGCCATCGACTCGTAGTCACTATCGTACATGTATCTCAACTAAAATTGAACTACAACTCGCGTAGATGATAAGAAATCAGTTATTAAAATTAAGATGTAATAAAGATAAAACGTAAAGAATAATCAGAGCACGAGACGTTCTATTTTCGATGAACCTAAGGTATGTATCTATTTGTTATATTTATATTTCTCCAAAGGGAGAGTACGTTGCGTGAAACAAACGTGATGATGAATATGGATATGATTGATAGTGGCGTGATCGTGCGAAGAAATAATGTACAAAAGTTCGAAGAGAGGATTCAAGCTGAGCGGATTCTTACAATATCATAATATTTCACGATTTCATTTACTCAAAACTTTGTTGAGAATAGGAGTTAATTATACACAATATATATTACAGGAAAAATCGTTGTCATTATGAAGCAATCGTTTTCTCATTTCAAATCCTTCAAATACTTTCCACCTCTCTCCGAATACTTCACGATACGTAAAATTAAAATACTAGTATCCTTCTTTCTCCTCCGACAACCGTTCGATATGCTGCTTTCTATACCTAGCTTCCGTCATTTTCAGTTCGCAAAAAGAGTTCCTTCAAAAACGCGTTTGTATCTAAATTAAACAATAATGCCTGGAGGGTGTAAATTATCGGTCAACTGTTGATATGTTGTTTTTCCACTTAAATAAGCTACAAGTGGTTTTTGGTCCTTTGACGTATCAGGGAAAATTAAATTTCGCACGATTACGAGATGATACCCTGCGTGATGTTAAACAATATGTATTTTAGTTTCTGTGAAACTAATTTTCATTAAGGATATACTGGACAAATCATGAAATCATGATGTGAGAGACGATAGGTGAAGAGATGATTGTTTGAAACTCTAACTTCTCTTGTTACGGTAAACGTGATGATATAGTTGACTTATGATAACGCCTACTCCTTAATTACAGTACAATTAGTTACACCCATAGACAGTAGCCATACCTGTGTTTTTGCAATTTTCCCATTCGATAAATTTAAAAACTTTCATAACAATTACTTTATACTTAAGGTTCGTTAATATTAGTTATGGCACAATATAAATATTATATTTAAAGTCTTTTTGAAGACATAATAAAAATAAATCTAAGTAGTCTTTCTCACCTATCTTTGACAATTTCTCATAATTAAATTCCCTAAGCTTTCGATTCGAAGACGTATTGTTTTTTTGACTTCCTTATTTTTTTAAGTTGATCTCTTTCCCTCTATAGCTCGTTCATTTACCCTTTTCAATGTTAAAAGCGAAAGTAAGAATTATTGATTTGAAAAAAATTAAAGAAAACAAAGTTTCTCTTGAAGGAAAAGATTTTGTTTTTAAATTATAAATTCTCAGACCTGTAATGCGAAAATTTCAACAACAAAAAATGTCAATGGAAGAAAAACAATTTAGTATCATTCTAATTTTCGAGAATAGTATTTTTCACTAAAAATTGGAAAATTACATTAAATATCGTACCCTTTTATATCAAAACGTGGTCTGAGAAGGTACACAATTTCCCAATGCTCTTTGGTACGTCAATATCACATCAACAAGAAAACTTTAAACCAATCAAAACAGTCTAATCAGTCGATTCCTCTAAATCAGGAATAAAAGGAAAAAACAAATACAAATAAATTTGATTCCCTTCATTAAACTGATATTTTAAAAATTATAAAAATCAGCCTTCTCGAAAGTAAATTCGCATATCAAATTAGTTTCTTCACAGCGCCAGGAAAATTAACTTGAGCTTCACCAGCTGCCGGCTCAAACGCAAATTAATCCATATTCAAAAACAACTTAACATAACCGTCCTACATACCGAGTTACTTTCTAAAAATTCAACAAAACATCAGGCCCGCTATTTGTAAAATCAAATTACAATATGAAAGAGAATTCACTATTAACTGGCCATCCTTATTGAAAGTTTCAAAGACGTGACGTACGTCGGTGACTTGGTAAACAATTTGATGTAAATAGCTTTCTTATTATAAAAAAAAGTTCCGCGAATTTTATCATATAAATTTCTTATAAACCTGTAACCATACACAAAATAGAAAAACACACATAATCATGACCAAAATAGTTTTCGGTATAAATTGGCTTAATACTCAATGATGACAAAATGCCAGTCTAGATAAAAGATTTTCTCAAAGTTCATTTCAGATCCAGCGCTTAGTTTGTACTTTTATGTTGTTCACTCAAATGAACTTTAATAGAATCTTATGTTTACATTGTATATGTCGCAATAAACTAATAAGCCAATTACGCAGAAAACTATTTTGTTAATTATTATGCCGTTCATGAACTTGACGATTATGGTTTTAGGTTTCTACGAATTTTTTTGTAAAATTCGAAACACTTTTTAAAATAAACAACCCTCTATGGACGCAAAATTTTTTTTTTACGTCACGATGTCGTAATAGTCGTTAAAAAGTACGTCAATTATCATCCCAATTTACGACGTTGTTTTTGAGGTGGTTTCCTACGTATTTTGCGATGCCGAAATTTTCAATAAGGAAGTTTCGGATTTAACGAACAAAATATTAATTTCCAAAAATGTCAGTATATTGTGCGTGAGAGAAAACTTCCTAAGCCAAGTGAATTCCTCTTTAACAAAAGCTCAAAGTCAACGTTTAAACGTAAAGTTTCATTAATAACACAATCAAATCCTCAAATTACAAAACAAAACCTTTGCAACATTTTGTTCTTCACTACGAAAGCTATTCGTTCGTGTCAACGCATTTCGGATTTGCAACGGATTTTCCGTTCCTTAGGGTACTGCATATGTACATTTTACGATATAAAGTTGCAAATAAAAATAGATTAGTTTAAAATATTTGCTTTCCCAGAGATTTTCTCTTAATGTATGAGACGAAAGAATCCATGCATTAGGTTTCGAAGAGTCCCTTAATATTTTATACAATAAATTTTTGTTTTGAACGCTACGCCCATGACGATAATTGTTAGAACAATGACAATAATGGTCATCGTGTTTTTCTTTGTAAGATATGACGCATTTCTAGCTACATTCAGTGTAAATAGTAAAAGACCTAATTCCCTTGCAATTTTGAAGGTGTTGTTGGCACATTAGTATATCATAGGTTTTATATTACATATCTTTGCTATAATTTCGCTTTGATATAAATTATGTTTAAACAGACGGCGGGTCAAATGTATCCCGGAAAGATATGTTAGTCGAAACTTGTACAAATTAACCACGACTCACAACGAAAACTGATCCCGTTGAGACAATTTTCTGTGCATTTTCCTCGACCTAATAATATATAATTATAAACTTTGGTATCGCCTTCAAAACAAAACAAAAGACAGTCAATTCTCCTTTGGTATCGTACCGATTTTTTTCCAATGCAGCTTTTGATTAAAGAAAAGTATTTTTAACATCAACCGGATCAGTTGTCGTGATTTTCAGTGATTTCCAACTTACACTTCAGCCGTCGGAAGATCTTTGTGCAGTCGTTTTAAAATTTATACAACACTAAACATCGACGTAATTCCGTATACGTTTTTTTAAACAACCTCAGTATCCATCCTTAGTATATAAAACTGAAGAACATCACAGAATTTCCCAATATTATGAGAGCCAATTCATACTTTTTTAGCTTTTACATATAATCTGCGCTGTCGTCATAATGTGGAATTTTTGCGGGAATATAATTTTTGTATCCTCCTCGTACCCTTCTAGATTTGCCTTTCCCATCGAATATCACAGAATCACAGAATTTCCGAAAATGACTAGGTACAATTTCACTAGCAAAAGTTTTCCACCGTTCATTAACGATTGGAGTCCGAAAAAAATAATTTAAGATTAATATACAATACATCTCGCAATCTGGCATGCGCCAATCTCGCTTTTTATCCACATTATGTACGAGCCGCACAAGAAGATTATTTCTAGTACATAAATATCATACTTTAACGAAATTCTTTGAGTTTGCACACCGCTTACGAAGGCTACTAATGCTAGAATCGTATAATTTTCAAGGTATACTTCGTGCTTAGAGATATGTCCGAAGGAGTTTGGATTTTTGTCTAAATAAATTTTTTCCTTGTCGAGCGAACGTCACAGGCAATTTTAAAGACGTAATTTAAATTCTCAGCTATCCTCACTTTTTTTCTTGCTCTACGAAACGTAAATGCGATACGCAACTCTGCTCTATCTTTTCGTCAATAATTTGTACTTGCTCCATTTTATGTTTTAGCTATATAATGGCATTTTTCTTGCGCTTACGTGATAAAACATCAATTTATCTTCTCCCTCTACGCTGAGATTAAGACCTGAATATGTTACGGTGAACAACTTTAGAGTTCTTTTCACTTGTACGGATGAATTGTTACGAAATCGGACTGTGGAAGATTTCGTAAAATGTGTTTGAAACTAGAAAAGTAAGGCAAAACGATATATATTTTAAATTTCGCGATTGAGCCTTTATGGTGAATGTAAAACACACAGACAATTGGATAAAATGAAATATCTTGCAAAAGGATTCTTTAAAATGGTATAAAAGTTTTTCCACTGTCCGATTTGCTTGTGATTTATCTATAAGGTCGCAAGACTTATAAAACCTGAACGTGAGAATATCGTTTCGCGTTAGTATCGTAGGAATATATAATATGTATATACACAGTTCAAAATATTACTTTTAAAGAGTTAAAAATATAGTTTGTAATTTTCGCGCGCAATGGACCTATACACCATACTTTTTTTTCTTCATCAAAAACCCGGTAGAATTTATACTTTTATACACCCCTAATTCATCTCCCTCTTCCCCAATCCTATCCAAAGCTAACCATTCCCTTGCATTGGATTTGTGAGACTTTGTTGAATTTGAGCATATTAGATTTTGTAATTGAATTTCATTTAGGCCTAAGATAATGAATAGTATTGCCTAATTTTTGTTTCCTTTTTATCTTTCGTACCCTCGACTTTACTAAAATAATATGTATATTGTTTACACTAGATACTCCTTGCTCCACACTCATCGTACACATTTTTTTATACGCATACTGTAATACGCGAGTGCCGGCGCACGCTCGTCTTCTCTACTATTACAATTCTCCTTCTGCACCATGACCTCGGTGGCAATCACGCATTAGAAAATTATTTTAATTCAAAAAAATTATTCAAATTTCAAAAAATTATCTAGAAAATTTATCACAAGTTTTCAAATCTTTTCAATAATAAATCTTTTTAGCTGAGATCAATTTGATGTCAGAAAGTTTCTCCAGTACAAGATATTCACGCTGATTTTTTTTTCTCGACTTTTGACCTACCAATTACTCAGTCTACCAAAACCTTGGTATGCACTCTGCAATTTGCACCCAACGCACTTAATAATAATATGTCAGTCCAAGGACTTCTTTTTTCGATCATTCAATAAAGCTAATTCGCGAAGTAGGTCTCCTTATAGATAACGATTATCAGCCAAAGAACTAGAGATTATCTTTGATTTTGATAGCGTGCATATCCTGTACTCGGGCTAGGATAATATTATATGGCCAATTAAATTCGAACAATAAATTTCGCATTCGAATAATAAATTTAAATAAAGTCGAATAATCACCCAAGGTGGGTGTTTGGAATGTTCCTAATCGAAAGTTGACTTTGCTTAAAATAATAATAAGCATTTTCTTCGTTGGATTCTTCCTAGTAGTCCATGCCTCCCTCTTCTTTGGATTAAAAGCAGTCTTGAATTCTTAGTAGAAGAACGGAAAGACGTAATCGCAGATCGGTGAGGTCTAACCTTCAATCTGATGCCGACGAAGTGAGGTCAAGGTCGTTGCTTTAGAAAAAGTCAGAAAATTTTTTTCCACCGAACGGAAATTAGTCTCTGTGGAGACTTTTTCGTGCAACGAAAATCATCCCCACGTCCCTGGTTTATCATGGCTTCCCCGAGTATAATTGTTGCAAGTAATGTGATTACCGTTGTAATGGCGACGGTATGAATGATACTGATTACGATACTGATGGTAATGAGTGGGACCGGGGAGACCATGATGATACCACCATTTTCATTGGGGTTGCTGCTGCAGTTGCACATGCTGCATGTTGCCAAGGACATTCTTAATTGCAGAAGTCTTGAGCAACCTTTTTAGCATACCGCTGGAGCCCCGATGCTGGAGACTCTTGTGCGTAGTCAGTGAATTCTTCGTGCGGTACCTGCGATTGCAAAATTCGCACACGTAGAGCGTATCCGATTGCTCGTGCTTGTCCTGAAAATGACGTTTCAGCGAGTAGTAGCAGGAGAAGGTACGTCGGCAGTAAGGACATTCCTGAGGCTCGTTTATGCCACCGGCCGTCGGCGGTGGCATCCGGTACACGGCAGAGGAAAGCGTCGTCGGTGCGGGATGCATCCCGTTGCCCGTACCTGTAAATCGGATATATTTAGTTGCGAGAATAACAATCCAGAAGAGCCTGAATTTTTATTTTTTATTTTTTTCTATTTACTTTAGATTATATATCCACATATCGGCGTGTTCATTCCATGCTGCTCCATGTCTCGTTTAGACTGTGTGGAGCGTCCTAACCTGACGTGGAGCAGTACGGAATGGGGGTGTCGATATATAAATCATATATTAAGAGATAGGGTTCATCCAGGTGGTGATTACTGTTAGATTAGCTAAACCTCGTTGTATTGCAGATGACTGTTACCGACATTTATCGACTTTCATCGGCTTCAAAGGTTCGCGTACGGGCTAAACATTTTACACAAACGACGATTTGCTGAAAATTTGAATGTCGGTAACAGGCATCTGTAATTAAAAATTAAGTTGCATATGTTTTTATATTTAATAATCTCATTTTAATATTCTTAAATATTGATGATTCGAAAGTTTGAAAAAAGCATAACTTTGGAGGTAGCTAATAGAATCATAATCAGAATTATAGTTCTTTTTTAGCTTATTTAGATTATTATATAAATGTATGTACTCTCTAAATCTTAATTAGTAAAAAGTTAGTTACTACTAAAGCTGAAAATACTAAACACAGAGAAAAATGTTTCATGTGGACAACAAACCGATACGGTTGTTATAGAAGCAACCCAAAATTGGTTCTGTCAATGAACCTTTGGTTCACCTGATACAAATTTGGTTGGAACAATAAAACGTCTGCTTAAGTTGGATTTACAAAATATAACTACTAATTAGTAGACATTTTCACTAAAACAAATAGTGGATCGCTTTTGCTAATTCAGATCGAGAGAGTAGCTGACAGGAATTGCATATTAGTGTAACCGATTTTTACGAACATCAAGATTCTAATATGGTTTATGTTCACACTAAATTTCGTAACAGTAAGTGTCAGTAAGAAAAAATCTGCAATTGAAAATAATATAGTACATACACTAATATTATAAAATTCTATTGCTTGACAACATACCAATAATTAAATATTCAGAAAGTGGTGAAAAAATAATACAGCAGAATTTATTTTAAAATGTTTGACTAAAAAAATTCTTTCCTTATGATTCCGAAACTTCGGCCAATTCCAAATTAGTATAGTAGCATCATTTTTATAAATGTTTAAAAATAAAATAAATATTATAAAGAAGATTTAAATAATATTGTAAAGAATTTTAATTAATATTGGTTTTGTGTGGGAAATAAACTAATAGAATCATTTTGTAATCTCTGTTGTAAAACTCCAAGAATAAGTTCCAAAGTCAAGTTCAAAATGTTTTAATAACGTGTAAAAAAATTATCGATAAATTTTGATTTGATGACAATGAGTGTCAACAAAATTATTGATATAAAGTTCTTGCTAAAATTATTTAAAGGCCTAAACGTACAATTGATAAGCAAAAAATTCAATTAAAACCCAATTCCATTATATAGTATATCAAATATTAAATTTTCTAGTTTGTTTCATCATGTATGTAATAAAAATTAATAAAAGCAACCGTATATTTTTTACTATATTATTTTTAATTACGATTTTGAAAATTTTCATGCGTTTAAATTAAATTAAAACATAGAGTTTACAAATAGATAAATAAAAGTGTTGTTTTTTGCTGACGCATTTTTTAAGACAACCTGAACAGTTAATTGGTGAGAATTTTCAAAATTTCTAATAAAGCAAAAAAGAATCAAACTTGATAATTCATCTTTAGAATCCTCCCTTAATCTTCGGTAAGTTTTGGGAAATATTAATTTATTTTTATTTAAATATTGTAACATTTGCAACTCGTTCGTACATAAATGTCGTACATAAATAAATGACACATTACAATTCATTTATTTACAAATATATATCAGGCTCTTCTGTTCAAATGACAAACTGAAATAATTGGATTTTGTAGAGTAGAGTGTTGATTGTATGGTATAAAACGGTATTTTGATCAGAATAGAAAAATATCTTCCCAGGGAATTTCTGTTTCCACTGCTTTCCGAATTATAAACAATTGACACAATATTGGGTATCGAAACGACCTCGATTTCCTTAATACGAATTCTTATCGTTTTGTGGTGAATTAGATAAGCCACTAAATTGTTAGTATGCAAGTGAAGGTTAAATGGATAATTAATCATTCGAAGTACAACTTGTGTGAGTAAATCATAACCATAGTTTTAATAGTTATTGCATAGTTCGATGGAAGAAAAATATTACTGACTCAAATATTTAATGTCTTTATTAATCGGAAAAATCAAACATAGAGTTCAATTTGGACAGACTTTTAAAATAATAATTTTCGTAAAATATTAAACATATAACTTAAGGTTTTTATTTTTGTAAAAAGAATCAAATGGAAACATAAAATTTGATAAGAAATAATTTGAGTCAGTGTTACTTTTATATTAGGTCCTATTCCATGTAAATAATTGTCCTTTACTAAAATCTGTCTCTTAAATTTTTGATTGAGAGAAGCGTGCATGCTGGTTAATAAGCTTCAACTCTCATTATGACATTATGAGTTATTATAAGTATTAGACTCTGTAATCAAAATGCGGAGAACTCTTGTCAAACTTACAAAAAATACATCCAGAGGAATAATTATTTATCGGAAAAATTTATTTGCTTAAAACTAAATAATTATTCCAGCAAGTATTTTGATTAAGGGCAAACGGTTTTCTACGACGTGACGAGTTACAGACCGTTTAATGTAGTTTGTCAGCCTTCTTTTTTTTAAACTGATTTATATATTGTGTTGACATATTTGTAAATGAAAGAAAACACATTAGTCCCCGTTATTTGATACGCTGGAGTTGGTAATTTTATTTAAAAAATCTGTTTTTAAAAAGTTTGCGATAGCATCGAAAAATTTCGAAAAACAACTTTTCTTTAAAAATAAAACATTTAACTAACTAGGCAGTGACAGGTTAATAAATTTTCTTTCATTTTCTAAAATTTCAATGCGATATTGTATTTAGATTAAAAATAAGAACCAAAAAATGCATAGGACGTGGTCGGTAATTAGTGACGTCACATAATACAATTTACCCTTAAATAATTTAAATAATTACAGTGAATTGTGCGGTAAATCATTAATACAAGAAAACACCGTATTAAATCATCGATCGTGCACTACATATCAACTGAAAAACAAGAAAAGGAGAAGATAAATAAACGATAATAGATATCGCAGAACTTTGATAAATGAGTATTAGAACATGCCCTCGTTTCACATTTTCCTCTAAAGATTCTAACTTTAAGAATAAATTCTTTGAAAATATAATATGAGGCCCTAAGGATAAATCTAAAATAAATTCATATAGGCGAAATGCTGGAAAGAAGTGACTTTGATGCAGTATAGAGCATGCACACAATATCGAACATCAAAAGCAAACGAAAAATGCAACAGAAGCAAATATAAATAAAAAGTAAACTCAAGAACATAGTTAATAGGATTAAAATGGGAAAATCTCCACACACGGATCCGAACGTTAATTCATGTCAAAAAATAATAGGAACAATACAGCTTTTGTTTTGTATTTTCTGCTTTGAGTCACCAGAAAGAATTAACGTCCGTTTTCGTGCAAACCAGGCGGAAGGGAATAGGTTAGTGGGAGCCTGAAGCGCATTAGTACCGTGGCTGATATAAAGACCACATTAACACTAAAAAGGGTGCTTTGAGGCAAGTAAAAAAAGAAGTGTTTCGGTTAATATCCCCTTTGCTACCTTCCTGCAACGAATTATCTGGGTTTCATAAACTAGCAGGTGAAACAATCTTTTGAAAAAATTCTTATAAAAGGCATTAATTAATTGATAAAAGATCGTTTCACCCCTATATTTCTTTCTTTAAGGATTATTTTCACTTGCAAAATCGAAAGGTTGCAAGCAGTCTCACATTCTTGATCGCGACCCAGATAATTCGCTCTCGAGTCATGACCCGTTAAATCGTCGCCGTATCGCCGAAGGGAATAACGGGATTAAGGCTTCGAGACCGGAAGTAGCCGAGCGATGACCCCGAGAACCAGCAGGCACTGTGTCGAAGAGGAAGGAAGGAAGAGAGAAACACCGAAGGTTGCAAGATCAAGAATTAAAGAGGGAGTAAGATTCCAAGGGTAAAAGGGGGGAAGGGGTTATTTCGACCCTGATGCGCGGACCGGTTCGTGATGCATGCATTTCCCGTATAAAGAGAAGAAACAGATCATCGAGGTTAAGAGGCAAGAAAAAGGAGAAAACATCTCGTTATTATGCAGGAGTCGAGGTCGCTTCGATGGGGCACCAAACATCCGGTAAATCATTAATTCATCAAAGAATGAAGCAATTAATTTAAAACTATATTTACAATTTAGTTTAAAGTTTGATTTGGAATAAAGGTTAGCAATTACAATAAAAGGTCTGAAATTCCCGAAGTAGAAATGCCCGAGGGAAAGAAGAAAAAGAAATAAATTCAGGCACGATTTTTCCATCTCCTTAGATAACTAATTTCCAGAGACTGAAAAAAAGAGATTGATAATAATATAATTTATATGACCGAATCCATACGCAATGTATCGAAAATTTTAGTATAACTTTAACTGATCAAGATATTAAAGATGTACCGAACATGACCCCTCCTTCAATAGGAAAATTGATTACTTCATTTTCGTGTTCGAACTAAAGAGGTAAGTTGGACGTCCAAAGTCTATTTTTTTCTTATTCTCTGTGTGCGAGTGTAATTTCATATAAATTCGGTCGTATTAGGATAAAGAAATTGGAGACGGATGAAAAATTGGAGATGGATGAAAAAATTGGAGATGAAAGAACCGGGCCTGAGTAAGTGGTGTGTGGCGCCCTACCTTATCTAAACCTTCAAAAGAACTTAATGTCAATGTCTCCGGGTCTGCTCTTATGATAGGTATAGATATGGGTCATCAGGGAGTTTCGCGAGCAGTAGACCCGCTCGCAGATGACGCATCGGTACTCCTCCTGTCGTTCGGCATGTTTGTCGGCCACGTGGCGTTTCAGGGAGGCTTTGCTGCAAAGCACCTTGCCACACAGCTGGCAGGTGAAGAGCTTCTTGGCCGACGGTGTGTTCAGCGAGTTCAACGTCAGCCCTGGCATGGAGGCGAGCACTGAAACACAACAATGCACCTCATGCAGCACCCCACACTTACCTACACCAACTTTGACACGTGTGGCCCTGCCCGATTGTCCACTCACACTTACGCACTCAATCACTCTCAGATTCACACCACGTGGTCATGAAACCATCATACATTCATGGGACACGGGAGGAGTCACATGGACATTAGGGTAGTCCATATTATCAGGGGTGATTTTCCAAAATTTCGTTGAAAATTTTCATTTTTGCCAGAGCCTAGTTAGATGAAGATGTCTGGTAAATTTTAGATTAATCGGATATTTTTTAGAAGTTGCTGCAGCATCTTAATGTCTTTAAGAATTTCCTTCATCAGGTGAAATACAATTGGTCGTCAAGCCAGGACTTACTTGTATTTGATTTTTTTTATCAATGGGTTGTTAGCACTTCTAAATTTCATCCGAATAATCTAAAATTTGGTAGATATGTTTATTTAGCTAAGCCTCTAGGCAATAGTGGATGGAAAATGAACATAAAATATTTGATAATAAGGACCACCCTATTCAAAACTTTTTTTTCCTTCACAGTCTCCCTTCGTTATTCGCCCTTTAATGTTTAAGATTCAAACAAATTATCTTGTGTAAATCTGACGCTCTCATGAAATTAACATTAAATTATTCTATATAGATTTTAAAGATTAGAAATTTTGGTGCTCGAGTAGATTGATTTGGATAGCAATTTTGTGGCTGTCAAATTAAAAAAACTTCGAGTATCAGATGTCGCTTACAAAATGAAATATTATGAGGTGATGATTTGTTGTATTTCAAATTTTCAAAACTAAAATTGAGTTAAATTAGACTGGTCAAAGTGTTACTGGTACGTGCATCATTTCCAAGCAATTTCAAAAAATGTTCTGATCAGATGAAATTTGTCTGAAAATTTAGAAGACTTTTCCTGACTTTATCATTTTCCTAATACTACAAACGAATTTCCATGAAATATTAGAAGCCGTTACATAGAACATTTTTGTGAAATTTTTTAAGAAATTCCCATAGACATTTGTTAGAATTTGCAAGAAATATTCAGATAACTTTAACGTCTTTAACGTGTATTTCAACTTCAATTTTCACCAATATTCGAAACTTTTTGGGCTCACTTGGTTTCACAATACGTTGTGGTTATAAACTAATAAAATAAGTTGGAAGTTTTAAGTTTACAGTTAAAGAAATACGTAATATTTACTCAATTAGTATAATTTTTGTAAACTCAGCTGAGATTTTTGAAAATCTGAAAATTTAGCTTCATAATACCTGCGACAGTTCCTTAAAACTTTTATAGAAGTTTCATCGCAATTCCAAAAATTGTTTATAGACAATTCTTGGACATTCTACAGGAATTCTATTAAAGTTTTCAACAAATTCCAAGTAAATTACACAGAGCTTCTATTCCGAGATGATTTAGAAATGCAATGGGCAGTAGAAAAATTACATGTTTCTAATTATCTGAATTTTTTAGAGTAACTTTTGATATTTATAACATGTTACATAATAACTGTATCTTAATTAGGAAGAGAGAATTTTCCAGTTTTAAAAATAGGCTTTTAAAATTTAAAAATTGCTCTTCAGAACATTTTATAATTTTATCCAGTACTTATTCTCTTAAACAACTGAAAAATCTAATAATTCCACAATTTTAACTTGCAGCAAAATGTAAAATGGCCCCACTCTAATTACAAGAAATTTAATTTAAAGCGAAAGATTTTGATTCAAAAGAGCGTCAAGATCGAGCGATAAACTCAAGTAAATCTCAAAAAAGAAGCTCTCAGCGTGAGAAAAAGAAGCAGGAAGCGGAGGAAGACTCTGAAGAGCATCCGCAAGTGAAAGGAGACGCAAACCTCGCAAAAGCGCCAAGGCGAGGTAAGAATTTTCAATAGTGCTCGTAAGAATAGACGATTCATAAAACGTTTAAAAACAATCCAGAAAAGGCAAGACGAAGATGAGTTTTCGTTTTATTGGCGAGTTTCGCGACGAATATTTTGCGTTAATAAAGTGGTACGGCTCATTTAACTGGTCCGGCCTCGTTAATTAAAAGAAGAGGTGAAGAAGTTAGAAAATGTGGCCGCTTTTTATGTCTTCACCCCGTTTTTCTCCGCCTCCCGCTTCCTTCTTATATATTACTTTGTTGACGAAGCGAAGTGTCTGGCCATTAATTTTTCTTTGAAAATTGCTCTTTATCCAATTTCCTGAGTCGTGTCTCATTAAACTTGAAGCGGATGGAAAATTTGTGGCGGCACATTATGCGTGTATACTATGGAGGAAATGGAAAGGGGTTTGCGTAAGTGAATGATATGAAACACGGTAGATCGTGAGTGAAGGGTGAACGTAAAAGAAATTGCGATGTAAAAAAAGGGAGGTCAAATTAAGAAAAATAATTAAATTTTAAAATAAAAATGCGTTGCCTCTATGTGGGTATATCGTTAAGAACGTACGTTTCTCTTGGGCGCAATCAGGCCTGATGTACAAAAGACGACGAAGGAAACACTGAGCATTCTGCAAAAAGACACTTAAGGCATGCAATTTCATGGAAGGTTTCGTCGTCCCGCCGAATGGCGTGACGCAAAGATTTGCGCTCTTTTCACTTGCGTTTATATATTTATATATCTGTAATTGTTATTTTCATCCCTAATCCTCGCGCTTTTTATATCTTCTACCTGCTTTTTAAATAAGTCTGTAGTCTGACGATGCTCGGTGAAGGAAATTATTTTTCAATTTCATTCTCAAGCGGACAAAGGCCTGAAAGATTTATGAACCAAATCCGAAACTTATGTTAATTATTTAAAAATTTTAACCATTGGTTTCAACGATTCAAAACTTGGATCGGCTTTGGTTTGATTTTTCAGACTGGGGCAATGAAAGAGCGGACAAAACAAGTACGCAAGATGAAACGAAACAATGTGCAAGGATCTGATGACATTAATTTAATAAAAATATCAAATGAAACGTAAACTTGATTCAGAAACTTGTTTAAAACTTGTTCTTAAACTTTGGTTGATGCTACGAGCGTGACATAATCCAATTTTCACAAGGACGTTCCTTAAGTCTCAACTTCATAAGTATATTTTCGGTCATACCTGCGTGTCACACAATCGAACAAGTTTTTTCATTTTAGTGATAAAAGTCGCTCAATTTATTGGACAGGAAAATCCATTAGCTGTAATCTCAAATTATGAGTACAATTTTATTACTGAATACTGTGGTTTACTAAACCCTACTTTCTCTGAAAAGGTATGAAAATGTAAACTAATATAAAACGAGTCTTAGGAATTTATGACTTATTTAACAGTGATACGTCAGATCGACAATAGAATCAGCTGTGCATAATTAAATGGACTTACCTTCCAAATCAATGTGCGCTTTTGCGTCAAACAGATGTAATGATTACTTAAAATAAAATATTAATATTATTTATTCAATTGGGATTAAATCTTCCTTTTAAACCATCAACAAAAATATTTAATTATCACTGATGATCGTGAAACGACTTTTTCACCTGCATTCGAATTCCTTGGTTTGTTAAATGGTCACTCAAGCGTGGTAATTCGAGGGCAGACGAATGGAGTCAATTCTCTGATTAAAAAATCCCTGGCTAATAAAAATGATACAGTAATATCGTTACGTTCTACGTGAGGATGTGATAGGTTTCTAGAAATAAATGAAAGAAAGAACACAACGGAATTATTAAACCAAATAGTATACATTTCGTAGAATATAAAAGTGAAAATATATTAAAATGCATTTCTCATAGCTTAGACGATCGTAATAATAATAATAATAATAATAATAATAATAATAATATAATCATATAATAATAAAAATAATAGTCATCAATAAATATATAATATAACCAGAACACCTTGGCAGATAACAATATAATTAATAAGTAAGCAAGATAACGTAGCGATGTGCTGTGTATTTTAGAGTTGTGGTTATCGAACAATTTATCGTTCACATATGCGCGAGCAGTTTACACCGAAATTTTATTCTTTGATTTCATTTTGATGCATTTAATAGGATCTGAAATTTTGTAAAAGGCCCGAAAATTCTGCTTCGCAATATTTTATACCGATTTACGAAAAATCTATTTTTCATGTCTGCTTTGTGTCCCTTCAGCATAGCGCAGTAATAACGCATAGTTGCGTAAGAGTTATTTTATACTATTAAGCTATTGTAACGATTTTGTGCTGTAGTGATTTTTTTTGTCATTTAATCTAATTCCTATTACATAGTCTATGGATTATATGTAAGGGAAAAAAGCTGTATGTGTATGTAGTGTCTATTTCCCATTTTATTGTAGCGCGCTACGATATCATGGAAACGAGAAGCGAAGGGTTGGTATGATAATGCTTAAAAAAGCAATTTACGTGAACGAATATAATTAAAGAAAATTTTTTTCGATTAAGATAATCTTTCGGAGTCTCTCTCTCTCTCTCTTTTCTTTGCCTTCTTCGACATGTTCATTTTTTTAAACTTTTTAACTTACTCCTTAGGTACTTTTAATTAACAGTTTGGTAACATCAGTCCAATAATAAAGATCAGTCCAATAGGTCGACTAATTAAGCAACGAGACGAATCAGTCCAATTCAGTTCAATCTACGTGTTTAGGCCGAACCGTAAACGCGCGACGTATATTGTTAACTTTGATTTTTGTTTCGTCTCACTAAAAGACGCGCAAATTTGAATTCAGTCTTTTCAAATTAAGAAACAACGGCCGCGTCACCGTATCACAGAAGACGATTGTAGAAAATAATTCACTTTCGAAATCGACGAGCGAAACGCATAACCGATTCGAGGACAAGCTTTCGAAAAGTATTTTTGAAATTCGTCATTGAATTGCAATTGCAGTCGCAGAGAGTGTTGTGTAATTGTAAAAAAAAACACATACATAAGAGAGAACAGAAATCAAACATAAACTCTACTAATATAAGAATCATATTCTGCAATTAAATATTCCATTCGATTTATATTAATTTCATTAATAATTTATTATTCTCATAATATAGGCTCCGCCCAGCAACCGGGGTGGTGACAATTACTTTATTAATTCGCGTAATTAATTATTTGGCCATTTTTACAGTAGTCATCAAGTCAATTTCTTGGAAATAGTCTATATAGTTTTAAATATTATCAATATCAGTTCTTTCTTTGTCTTTGACTACTATAAAATTGTATCTCATTATTTATATTCTCGTAATTTAAAGCTTCGTTCTTCATTTCCGCTCCGAACTTCCGTCTAAATTATATCCTCTTCTCATTTGTATATCGCGTTCCGACTCCCACGTGAAATTGAAAATCATCCAAGGGTATTAACCTATCATACTACTCTTTAACATTCTATAAATGTTGAACAAAAATTATATCAAATTTTTGTATATAGTACAGGCAATAGTTCAGAATAATTCTCTTAGACAATCAGAGAAATGGTCATATGAAAAAAGGAAATTATTGATGACATCCAATTACTTAGACAAATTTATCACATTCAGCCTTTTAATTTAGTAATGTATAACTAAATAACATATTCAAATTTATTCAAACAATAGAGAATGAATATTTCTTTTAAATAGCTTTCACTTTTTTTGTTCGTCGATCGAATTAAAACCAATAAATAATTACTACAATAATTTATTATAATGACTATTCAAGACTTTGCCATTTTTATTTAAAAGAGAAACGTACCGTGAAGAAATAAGACGATATTTTTAAAACTTATAAAAATATAAATATTTTGAAAGGGCAGTCTTTTCTTTTATAATGGCTACTAAATATACAACTAAAATTCGAAATTGTCAATTATTCTAAATTCTTTGGAAATGCTAGAAAAAATTCTTTTCTAAAATACTAAATTAAATCACGAGTAATTTTAATTCAGAATTCTATATTATGATCTTATAATTTAGAGATTTAGAATTATAGTGTCGAACATTTCAACTATATACCAAAGAGCAGAACAAAATTTCTGGATCCACAAAAAAATGTAGTTCAAATTGGAAAATCTAATCGAAATAGAACCATTTTCAAAAATTTATGTAAAGCAGATCACAGTTTCAAATAAATATTTTTCAAACAATTATAGCTTTAAAATTAAAAATATTTAACTTAATTTTGCTTTTATTTTATGACTCAAATATATAAATGAAATATCTGGCACTATTTGTCACTTAATTTAGAATTCAGCATCTTTCACTGTTTAATCTAATCTCCTAATCACTACCAATAGCCCCTTTTTCAACGAAGATGAGTTCAATAAATTTTCATCTTAATAGACCTTTTACTTCAAAATTACAATAAAGATCTGATAAAATATAATGACCATTTCCCAAATTCTTTTCTTTGTTATAAAACCATATCCCCTAATTGTAAGTTTGCAGTATCGCGTAGGAGTCGAAACGATTAATTGAAAATATTCTAAATTATTCTATCATAGCCTATCTATAACGTGTTTTTGTATACGTGTGTGGGTTTCATGTGGCGAATTATATCGACATACTGTAAAATATAGTATATGTATATCATATATATGTAATTTTATGTCGTTCGCGGGCTGTTTGCGTCAGCCTTGCTACGATTAGTTGATACGACGGTACCTAGCCTGCCTAATAAGTTCATTCTTCAGGGTCGACAAAGCCTTCTTGATCTATCATTTTTTACTACTAATTCTATACAAGTTTTTTGTCATTTATATACAGTCTCACAATTAGAAGGAGTAGAAATCGAAAATAAATTCGCAAAAGTGATAAAATTGAGTACATTATTTGATAAAACTGATACAATTTCACAAAAAAGATACGATTTTTACAAAGTTAAATCAACTACGTGAAAAAACAATTTGATCAAAAAAGGACTCGATTATCAAGAAGGCTTTGTGTTTCACGTGACTTATCAAAGTTCTACTAAAATATACGTATATTGTATGTAGTGGGCTATATGCATATGTAGCTATTATTATTTACTTAGTACATATTAATCTGTCAGTGTCAATGGACCGTGGCTGTCAATTTTCATTTCCAGCTAAACTGGCAAACTTTGCTCTTCGAGTGCGAAGTGCTGTTCGCGCCGTGAAATCGGAAGAGGGTGATTGGAGAAACAAAAATGGGGTTAGTGGAAATAGGGAGGGATTTGACGGTAAGTATTCTAGTTCAGACTTGGAAAAAGTGTAAAACGTTAAAAACGTAACGATAAAGATATATAGAAAGTAATTTTGTAAAGCCTTGTTTACAGCGTCTAAAAAAACGCGCCCTAATGCTAAGGTACCCACCGTTAAAGCATTTTATCTGGAATGAATATATTAAGGTAAAATATATTATTATTGAATTGCTTCTTCGGTCGCGAGCTTTTTCCAAGAGACAATTCAGATTTCACATTCAAAATTTTTTGGGAATATTTGTTCGAGAATTGTGAAGAGTTATCCCTTGGGCATATTCTGCACTTTTCACAAGTCTGAAACGATAAGAAATCTTGAGTTATTTAGTTCATTAGAGTTCGCACAGTCTTGTAACATTACATGTTTTTTTCATCCTAAAAGTTAGTTGGACGATGACGTCTTTGACGCCTGGAAGTTTTTTCCTTCATTTCTCACCTTAATAGAACCTAACTATAGTTCGCGATTAAAAGCCGTATTTCCAACTTGGCTATTCGTAGCACCGCTTCGAATCAGTGTACGTACTATACGCTTAACAATAATAATAATTGTAATAATAATCGTTCATTTAAAAAAAAACGAGTCAAGCCTAACGGGCAAGAGAAATTCCGTTTTTTCATACTACCTTTCGCCATTTCTAAGACGTGCCTTGCGCGTAGAAAAATTACGAGAGTCTTTGTTCATACTATACATTTTTTGTTTTAGAAAACGCCTTAGAATTAATAGTAATCATTAATCACCAGATAATTTCGCCTAATTGTAACAACCGATAAAATTCTTATAACGGGCGTATCTCCAGCTGGTTCAGCTTTTTTCGCACATTTTTCTGATTTACAGATCGCTTTCGAAGTCTTCGGTCTTGCACATTTTTACCACACTTGGAAGCACTGTGTTTCTCCACGGAATTTTATAAAACTATTGCAAGACAATCACCGCAGACGAGTCGGAGTCGAAAACATCGTTTACTATCGGAAACAAAATATTGCTAAGGTTTTTAATTTAAAAAAATATGAATATGAAATTTTCAGAGCGAGATTAAGTGAGAGAAAATTCATTTTAAAATTCCAAACTGTGTATACAATATCTTAAACATGTATACCTCGTTTTTTTCTAATAGAGACGACTTTAAAGTTTATTGTTTTGAAAATATCTTCTTGACGTGAAAAGTATGCTCGTCTCTTTCTAATAGAGTCGACTTGGAACTTGAGTGGCTTGAAAAAATATTCTAGTGGTGAAAAATTATGCTCTTATGTGTGTTATATAAATTAAAACAGATGTTCCAGGTATCTTTAAATCATATGTAAGTAAAATTCCGTCTGATATTTTGCATTTTTTTCTCCACATCAATAGACCTTGTTATTTCTGACTAAACCCACTTTTAACTTTAGAGCTACGTAGGTGAATATGTGTTATATTTCATATGAAATTTTTTTAGATAGTTTACTTTCTTATGAAAGTTTGAATTTATGAGAAATTTCTATACTTGTCCGCTGTTTAAATTTAGGCACTAGGGGAATTTCTATGGTGAAATTAATAGTAAAATGAATTTTATCCTCTTGAAGCAACTTCCCGTACAGCACTTTTTTTTTAAATCCATTCAGAAAATGTTGTATCTTTGAAGTATGTCTAGAGATGCTCATTCTCAAAATTTCAGTTTTGAAGTTTCGTAAATTCTATTTGTACTTTTTAAATTCTAGCACTGACCAATTAACTTTTTTCGATAGAGACAAAGAATTCTATAAGTTTCATACTATTTCTGAAAAATCGATATTTTAAATCTTTTTGAACGCTATTTTTAAATTTTTCGTTTATCAGCCCACAAAGTTATTTTTTCTATAGGAAAAAAGACAAAAAGTTTCTGATCAATATTATTGAGTGTTAAAAAAAAACTGAAAATGAAGAAAATATATGTTTTCGTGATAGACTACACAAAAATGGTTGATCTTCCTCAAGATACAATTTTTTGCTAGATTAAAAAAGATTTATTTTCTTCAGAGGAAGAAAACGTACTGTGATACGCAAAAGTATGCTTGAAAAAATAAGAAAAAGTATGAAACAACTCATTTCCATCAGCTATTAGTTTTTTGTACTTTTATAATACTTAAAAGCTTAATACTTAAAAATGCATAATATATTTCACAATTATTACAATTTTAGCATTGTTCTAAGCTAATTTTATAAAGAAATTGGTTTTAAAATAATTTTTATAAATAGATCATGTTAAATACAGAAAAATGTTAATTTATGACTTTTCAATTTTTTTATGGTAAAACGTTTATTTACAAATTCCATAAATAGAAGATCGTCTCTTCATCGAAGTAAGTACATTTGATCAATGATAATCCTAAAAAGCACCTTTTTTTAGTTGAAATTGCAAATTGCGAACTTATCAGTAGATGTTAGTTTCTCAAAGAAAGCTCTGTGGGTATACTCGTAAAGAAAAAGTATTTTTTGTTCAGAGGCCCAACTGAATGCCCTTATTCAAATTAAAATACAAAAATTGTCTTCTGTGGACCTTCTGACATGTTTCTTATTTACAAGTACTCAAGCTAATATAAGCACCAATTTCGAATTGCACTCGAATAAATTAGAAAATTTTGTACAAACTCGATATCTACATATATGTAAGGCAACTGTACAAACCTCCTGATAGATTTCCTTTTAAAACCAGATCTAAGCTTTATCAGCGACATCTAAAATCTGATCAAGATTTAAAAGCAAATAATTCTAAAAAGATTAGCAATACTTTGAAAGCGAATATTAAAAGTATAAATTATCACAATGACACTGGTTGTTTGAAAGTTTTTTGATAAATTTCGAGTACGACAAGTCCGCGACTCAAGACGGCCCTGCCTTTCCTAACAGCTATGTAACGAACAAGCCTCTAAGCTCGATAATCATTCGAGATTTAACCCTGATGGGCAACGCGATTGACGAGATTTTTTATCTCAAATTTATCTCGCCAATCGCGTGTTTACGGCAAACTCTATTTCTGCCTACGATGGTAGATGCTCTTGTGGTTGTTGAGGCTGTTCAGAGTTCTGAACACTTTATGACAGAGTGCGCAAACCGCGCTGTTCAGAGGCTGAAAGTGTTGCTGCTCTTTGTGTCGCTTTAGCGTCAACTTTGTCGACAAAGTCTTCCCACAAACGTCGCATGTGTAGCACACACCAGGTGGCAAAAGACTGCCATGCAACGGATGGGAAAGACGCATCGCCAGGATCGCTGAAGGCGGACCTTTTCGAGACGAAAGAAAATGATAATTGAAACAAAAGGAAATTGAAAGATGAGAGATGAATTATAAAAGAAATACAAAAAATAGAAAATAATTTAAAAGAATAGAGAAAAATTCACAAAAGTAGAGAATAATAGAAGAGAATAGAAGAGAATAGAAGAGAATAGAGATGAATAGAATGAATGAGAAGCGAAATTGTGTGAGAATTAAAAATATAATCGGCGGTACGCGAATCGTTAAAATACAAAAAGAAATAAATAAAAAAAATATTGACATTGTTGTTAAAGCAAAGATCAACCAAGCACCGTTACATGTACGTTTCCCAATTAAATAATATATGTTTGTTTCCGTTACGAACCAATATTGCGGCAGAGAGGAGACAACGGAGAGTTCCACGTGTGGATGGACCCCCAGCACACAAATCCGTTCGTGAAGGTAGGTAGTAGTAGAGGTACACACAGAACAATGACGAACCAGAGCACGTATAGCCGAGCGAGACCGGGACCGGGAACAAACAAGAACAAAGATACGGCTGCCATTAATATTGTGGACACATTAGTACGATGCTGGTATTTTCTATAGACAGAGGGTGCTGTGAGGGTGTGGGCTGTGGGAGGGTGGCATTTTGTCTACGGTACAAGAAGAGGGCATTTCTTTATTCTGAGACTAGGGCTAGTTTTTGTTTATTTTATTTTATGCCAACTCTTCGCTAACAGGTGAAAGAGTTGTCTTAATATGAGAGAAAGGCTCGGGGCTCTGGTTTGTCATTGATCATGGTAATGTGACTCGTCTTGCCGGAACTACTACGCGCTACCGAATATTAAAATTTGTTTTTTTTTTCATTTATTCAATCTTAATTTTTCTTAACTTTTTTTAAATTTTCTCAATCTTCTACGTATAAGAAGCTTCTGTTGTATTCTGAGACCTCGAGAGAAGCTAAAGTAGATGGCATTCAACTTCCAAACAACCTAAGGCATAACGCATAATTTCTACGATAAGAATGAACCACTTCAGCTTAAAATAAAACGAACTAAAAATGATAATGTAATGTGTAAAATGACGCCAAAGTGGATCATGATTAATGAGTTCGAACAATACACAGAACATGAAATGGAAAAGAAAAAAGAAACTGAGAGTGTTTTGATTTACCGATTGGATCAAAATCTTCGTGAAGCAAACTCTTGATGATGTAGTGTTGGTCTCTCCGGATTGAATGGATTTTAGAAAAGTTTGTAAGTTGCATTCCAGTGTGATTGGCTGATTAGTGCGTTATGCCTTATGTGATTGTCGATCCTTTTTTTGAATATTCTTGATTTTTTGAATATTATTGATATTATTGATCAATATTTTTTTCATTATTAAATATTGATCTTTAGAAATATTCATAATTTTTTGTAATACTCTGGTTCTCTTTTGGAATTTTCTTGTTTGTCTTCGATATCCTCCTTTTCTGAAACTTGTATTTCCTCATTCCTGCCTCTCATTGTCAGCAATGACCTCTTTCTCTCTCTTGTAGGGTTCAGAATACAACAGGTACGTTATACGTGGAACGCAGTGCAGGATCAGAATAGACGAAAACTTAATAGTCCAGTCGTCAATAACATTTCTGTGCCCTCTAAGAGTTTAAAATACCCAGAAATATCTCCTGATTATGAATACTTCGTCATTTTACGACGACCTGATCATTTTTTGTTTGAATTCATTAAAAAAAAAGAATAACTTATTATGACATTGAGTCAAAAGAACAATTGGAACAAACTTGATATAATTGTACAATTATATCTCGAAATTTCAAAACATTAAAAAAAATCCCTCTGCAAAAAATATCTTTTGTTTACCCCAATTTTTTTAGACGGTAAATAATTTTTTATGGCCCTCTGAAACACTTTCTTACTCTTCTCAATATCAGTTAACATTCACAATAGTTGTTATGGAAAAGATCAATTTGAAATTAATAGCATAAATAAAAAATGGTGAGGTTTTAAAAGAAATACTCTAGATATTCACAATCAGGGGACTTTTTTGGGCCTTTTAAATCCAAGATACTTTTCAGACCTTGCAGTATACACGTAAGTGTTACGGTTGGGCGACTGGACTATGCAAACTGGGACAATTATAAATCACATCAAAAAATCAAGTTTTTGGTACATTTTTTAACATACCATTCTCAATGCCTCCCCGGAAGAAAAATTGAACAATTGTCTTTAAATTATAATTGAGGCATTTCATTAAAAATCAAATTTATTTCCTCATATTTAAACTTTATACA
>NC_046662.1:91395888-91418825 GCF_010883055.1 Belonocnema kinseyi
TCTCAAATTTCAGTTTCAGAAAACCTTCAATTTATAATTCAAATACATATTGTTTTTCAATGTATAATAAACTGTTTATGTCAATTTAAAACGAGAATCTTTGTAAAAAGGGACAATCGGACATGATGGCCACAAAATCTCATCATAAAAATATTCTATTTGCTCAGGTTTCTCAGCGTTTCGTGTATGGCCTTTTGCTATTATTATCAATCAATCGATTACAAATTTTATTAATTTTCTGAGAAACCTGTTTTTTTAGTTTATTTTAATTTTCTATCTACAGATACTTACATAATTTGTATCCTTTATAGGGTTGCCGCATTAAAGGTTGAAAATGAAGGTCATTGGGAGCTAAAGAATAGAACAAAAATAAAACGCTTATTACCAAAAAGTAAGATCGTGTAAGGATATCAAAAAATACGTTGTTAAAAGTAAAATCCTATTACACACTTATTAATTAGTAAAATGAAGCAGTTTATTCTTCACATTATTTAATCTTTAAACTATATTAATATTTCAAGGAAAAAATTACACTACAATCAATTCTCTTGAAAAAAAATCGTAATAAGCAAAGCTTTAGAAAGAAATTCAGTGTTTCTACATTCAGATATTTTTATAATTAGGAGGTATACTAACAAACTAATATAACATAAAATTATATATCTCTTTTAGAAATGAACTGAATTTCTGTCTGAATTTGAAAAATAAAATATCTATTAAACTTATTTCCAACACCTCTCCCACCCTAGTAATAACACTAGATTATGTTTTTAAGAAGCAAGTGTTAATTATCTTAAGATTTGTGGCCAGCATGTCAAATATCTCAGAATGACATTAAAATAATCGAAAGTCAGGACAGCTTTGCTGATGGAAAATCACTCTTCATTGATGACTTGTCTAAAACTTCTGAAAAAGAATCTCTCATTCTTACCTACTTGTCCTTAGCGTTGTAAAAAATTTGACATTATCTAAATTACATCTTATATATATAATTAAAAATTTGTCATAAGGACAACCGCAGGATTTCGCCGGGAAAGGGTGCTAATCTGGAAAATTGCACCCGCTCCCAGCGAAATCGCGGTAATATTACAAATTTTTATATAAATGTATATATATATATATATATAGTATATTAACTTGCATGCAAGTCAATTAAAACACTATGTGGAAATAAACTTATATTCAGTTAAGAGTCAGAAATACCTTGCTAGTTTAATTAAAAATATATATTGATACACTTTAACACATTGTTAAATTTGAAAGTGTTGTTTCAAATAAAAGTGTACGCGAAAATCGCATCGAGTATGCAAATGTTTTCATGTGGTGCAAAAAGCGTGCTTGATGTATCAATAATGACTCACTTCGTAAAACATTGCATATTTTTATGCGCAAATTCGCGAGGTGGACAATAAACAAAAAGAAAAAAAGAGTGCCTCGAAATATTAAATTTTGCATTGTTTCAGAATTTTTACCTATTTTTATTTACAGATTTGGAATAACAAAAAGATACGCAGGAAGGCTGAATTTATGGTGTATAAAAGAAACGTTTATTCATAAATAAATGAAACAACAACAGACGTGGATACATAATTATCTAAAAAAATTGAGAAGCAATACCCTAAACCCCTAAGAACGAAGATTAGTAAAATCGGTCGTAAATAATATTTACATTTTGGCAAATAATCATAATTCGCATGGATTCTCATTATCTTGTGATCTCGTTGATCTACCTGGATTAGCCTAGATATTCTGAATATAAATGAAATTTCTAAAACGAGCCTAATAAATAGAAAAATCCAGAATATGTCTCACCTTAATTTAGTTTTGTTTTCGCTAAAATCACAGTTTTTCAAAACTTTCCGTTTATGATAATCGAGAGGCTAAAGCTGAATAATTCATCCTTTTCATAAAAACATCCTCTATCGAGCCTCGACGTCTGGAAACAACGCACCTTGTTCCAGTAATAAAATATGAAAATTCAACCTACTGGCACTTAACAAAATCGTAGAGGAATATCGCCATAAAGTAAATTAAGTGAAACTAACAAAAATAGAGACGACAAAACTATCCACAAAAAAAGAATTGCCATAAATGCTTCATTTCAAAAATGTATTTTAAATAGCACCGTTTGAAAGATTTTCCTTTTCCTTCAGCGTTATTGAAACCTAATTTCTGATAATTATAGAAAATAGAGAAAACCTATTACACTTGACTTAAAAAATTGTCTTGTAACAAGTAAATATGAAAAAAAACTAACCGTTGAGAAAACTACAATCTCGTACGGTTTAGTAACGTGGGATAAGAAGTCTGCGAGCTACTATTATAGATACATAATATGTATGCCTTAAATACTTGGATTAATTTACGTTTAAGTCTCAGTCGTTTGTACTGCAGCAATACCCGAGAGCAATATTATAAACCTTCAAATGCACATTCGTAATTTGCTCTGGATTCTCATACCTTTACCGCCTATAAACACAATAACAATCAACGAAGAATCTCCTGATCTAGCAGCCTTCGTAGGCACTAACTCGTCTTACTCGTTCTAAAACTGTATTTCAGATACTTTATCGACTGAAGATTTTTCTATTTACAGGAAAAAAAGTAACTGTTAACCTTAGTTTTTAAATAATTGAACTTTCACTCTAATCAGGACACTCTGTTTACGTATATAGCACAAGTTATGCAAATTCTACGTTGTATAGATTTTATACTACAGGTTATTTAAAACAAGTGTTTATCATAAACAAAATCTGGAACGTAGCCACTCTAGTATGGGGTCATTCACAAAATACGTGATACACTTTTCAGGAATTTCTGAGACCCCCCCCTTCGCGTGATACTTTTTCCATTGGGTTTAACATGGAGAATTATACTTCGGCAGACCCCCCCTCATCCCTAAATGTATTACGTATTTTGTAAGTGACCCCTATTCTTTGTATCTTAATATCGAAATGTAATCTGAATTTAAAACTATTTTTTTTAATGAAACAAAAAGTGAGTATAAATAGTAATGTAATAATGTAATTATAAAAATTAGTTAACTTATAAATGTAATTATATAGTTTGGTGACTTCATCTTTTCGGACTCTTGACAAGCATTTTTTTGTCAAAAATTAAAATAGAGTTGTAGAAGACAGAAAAATTCAGATATTTTGGCGCAACAGAAAATAAAAAAGTTACTACAAAATCACCGATAAATGAAAAATACATTAATTGAACCAAGTTTCTAAGCTAATTTAAACCAACCGCATTGTTTATCTCTATGCGCATAAATAATTTAATCATTCCGAGACCCATTACTTTCTAATTAATCATAAAAAATTAATAATATCGCACCTCATAACTCCTCTTTATGTTCTTATTATTAATTATGTAACAATTATAAAGCTAATTGATTAATACAATAAATAAAAGTATTAAGTAATAAACTAATTCATTCAATAAATTAATCATGAGAAACACACAGAAGACTAATGAAATAGTAACGATTCTTAGTTTTAACTTAATTCGTTTGATGGACCACATATATGTTTTTAACTATACAAAATATCTATACGTGCTAATGCAACAAACGCGGAGTACTATTAAACTGTTTGATGGCATTGAATTACAAATCTGCAAAATTATTTGTCTAATCTAAAAAAAATTGCAACAAAAAGATTGGTTAAATTTCAAAGAGAAAAAACAAACTTTATAAGCATACATAAATTGAGATATATAGTAATAGTTTGAGAGCGAAGGCAGTTAGAGAGCTTGTCATATGTAAATTTTTCGGACCAATTGTATGAAATCTTTCTTCAAAATTTCATATCGGAAATAGTTTTGTAAAAATGTTGGAAAATTTGTAATATCGATATTTATTATACTCACAAAATTATATGATCCATCCTATTAATTGATAATAGTTATAAACAACTTTGAGAATAAAGTAAGCAACTCAATATTGATTGTTGTCCAAGTTTTTTTAAACAGATTTGCATGCATTCAGGATCAATTTCAAATGTAACAATATCGGCTTTGGTTTGGAACAGATGATTTTTTTGTTTTGTTCACATCGATTGATTCTTTTTCTTTAGGCAAGAATAAGAACTTGGAAAAACTGCTTATAGAGATGAAAGCAAGACCATTTTTAAAAATAAAATAATAGCAGAGTTTCTTTAGTAATGGCAAACTTGCATGAATTAAAATAAGGATGGATTTACTCCTTACAAACAACAATTCAGCAATTAGTAGAGAAACTTGGTGAAGTATATTTAAAATTAAACTTTCTATACAAAAAACTCAGATCTGCGAAGAAGCCACCAAACTATAAAATCCTAATTAAAATCTTTTTTAACAAAAAATTACTAAAAGTATAGAAAAGTAACTTTTCAAAATTTGTATTATTTTACATGGCAGCTTTTAAAGTTCTTTTAAGGATTACTTAATGTCAAATGGTATTATTATATGTAGCCACGAATTACTCACAGTTCGATTTATCTGATGATCGGCTTCTTATTTTTAAACTAAATAAGATATCTCGATAAAAAATCTTCGGAAATTAAAGAAAATATACCATCGCACATGGGTCTGGCCAAATAAAGTTTGATTTTTCTTTAAATAGTACAACTACTAAACCTATGTTCCAAATCACATTAAATAAAAAAATATCAAAATTGTACTATTTGAAAAACAACAAAATTCAATAGTCCAGACAGACGTACACTTGTATATTCTCTGTCGTTTCTAAAAATTTCAGCAAATTAAATTCTTTAGTTTAAAAATAAGAATCCGGACAAACAATATATAAGAATGTCGATATGCAGGTACGTCATAGTTAACCACTCGCCCTTAATAATTGTTCTTCTATGCAAATTGAGATGAAAACTTAATAAATCAGCCGGAAACCGAAGGAAGAATGGTTAAGAAAGTACAGTGCACTACTGGTTTTATTATTCGAAATCAAAATGAAGGAATTAAAACAAATTTTGCTGGGAAATAATAAAAATTCGCAAAATTACTCTTCTATAGCGTTACCAATAATTCTTAAAAATGCAATAAGTTACCGATAAAATTTGTCACCCACTGAATCAAGATCCCGAAAATCTGTTGGCTCTACAATAATTATTTACATATCACTTTACTCAAACCGTTGGTTGTGATACAATGAACAATCAAGGTACTGTTTAGCTTGACCTTGGACAATGATCACGCTCTCTCACTTAACTTCCAACCTGACTATCGTTGAGAAAGTTCACTTTGGCACCACATTCTTCTTTAATCTACTTCACGCTGTAGCTTGAAATTCAGTAATCGGAAGACCTCGTAAAAACATGAAAATTGTAATAATTTTCGATTGGGACCAAGGTTACCAAAGACCCCAGTTATCAGGTATCAGTTATCAGTTATTTCGGAACTCATCCATGCGGACTGCAGAACCGGCCTCATCCTAAGCGCGGATATTGTTGCTGCTGAGAATAAGGTCGGTCTGACTGGTCCCTTTGTTGTTCTCTTTGTTGTTGTCTCAGCTCTTCCTCCTCCCTTCGTTGTTGCTCGTTCTTGCTATGTTGTCGATGATAGATGCTCTTATGGTTCCGGAGGCTGTTGAGACTGGAGTAAACCCTCTTGCAGATGTTACAGATCGGTTCCTTGCTGGGCCTGGTGTGCACGTTCTGTATATGCCGCTTCAACCGCGTTAAGGAAGTCAGGTTTTTGTTGCAAGGCTCGCATCGAAACTCATCGGTCGTGCTGCTGCCGGCCAACAGACCTGGCGGCAGAACCAGACACAGGGTTACTTTTGTTTTTGTTCACGTCTCGAATCTTTAAACGACTTCAAACTGACGCTTTTTCACAATTTTTCACAATTTTCATATTATCTCATCATATTAGTTCATCTTATTATCTCCTCTTAATTATCATTTTATCTCATCTCAATCCCATCTCAATACCATCTCATTCAATAACACCTTTAAACCGTGTGCCTTAGTCACTTTGCCACCGTCACCCGATAAGCCGTGCCCGAATTTATGCTTTCGATTTTTTTTTATTTCGCTTGGTTAAACCATATACCTCGCTTCTTTTCATCCACGCAGATGTTCCACTCTTTCCCTCACCAAAAAATTCTTCAAGAAGAATTTCCCTCTTTATCAATTCAGATTAAAGCTTCTAGTGCATATAGTGATGAAAGTAAATTTAGTTATTATAGTATAGAGGCCATTTAGGCAATGATTCAAACAAACAAAATGGATAAAGAGAGAAAGAAACCTTTAAGTAAGATTTTAGAGGGTGAGAAGCAAACCATCTTTACAACGCAACGTATTAATTAACGGGCTTAGTTCATACATAGGAGTACAAGCAATCCAAGATTCCAGCGTTCGTTTGAGAGCGATGACGTTAGTTTTCAGGTCAAAGGCACCAGATGGATCCATGTTGATGCATATTATTTACAGCAGGAGATAGTAGTGCAGACTTGAACGTTTATGTAGATATATAAATATTTACAGGTATGATGTGTTTCAATGGACTGATGCAATGAACAAGGTGGAGGTTCTGCGATCAGCAGATTCATAAATGATTAGGAAATCCCTATGCCATGTGATACAAATGAAAGAATGCGTTTTCTTAACTTTACAGTTTATTTGTTATCTTACGGTAATACAACAGCATACAAGTTTAAGTTCAAAGAAAAAATTGTATTTTGCAGATGACTAGGGGTTACGCCAATGAAAGTTAGAATTCTAATCAAAATCGTTCAGCGAACCGAGAGAGCAATATAAAAATAGGATAGTGTTTTTGATGAATGAAAACTGAGGCTCTTTGTTATTTCATAACGTAAAAATCATTTCAATAAATTAAGTTACCTCACTAACTGCCCCTACGAACCGAGCAGATGTGTTACATAATTAATCTCACTTTTTTGGTAAAGCGTAAAAAACACAGGTATACGATCATAAATTGTGCATGAGAGAAAAGGAGTTAGAATCAAGATTAAACATTACCTGCTACTAACTTTGGTATGTTTTTCAGTAAAACAAAGAAAACTGAGTATGTAAATAATTAAGCTTGACACGCGTTCGCGTTATATTTCAGTACTGATCCTCGAATAGTGAAAGGGTGAAATTAAATATCAGAATCGATGTAAATAATTTTGGACTGAATGCCTCTCGTTGCGCGCTCTCGATATTTAAAACTGCGTCATCAACTGCGATACTCGATTTCGCTTTTTCGTTGATCCAACGACCATTCAAACAGTGAACACCCATTTGTTACGTGAGTTACATCTTATCGCGCAATGTAGCTGATATTCAATCCGCCTGAATGATAGCTATTCTACAGAGATTTTCTGATATCGGTATTTTATCCCTCCAATTTCCACAAAAATATGCCCTTTCCCGGGAAACAATGATGAAAATTTAATTATACGACCATCATCAAAAAGCGATCATTTCAATGTGAATTTAAAGCAAGTTTTTAAATCCTACCCATTGTTTCTCATGCACAATGAATGCTCATTAATACAATTAACAAATTTAGCAGTAGACTATATATCCAGATTAGAGTTTTAAATTGAAAATATTCTTTAGGAATGGTTTTTATGACAAATTGAAGTTTTCTCACTTTAAAACAATACGAATGATCTACTTCTGTAAAAATTAAATATAAGAAGATGACTAAGATCAAATTAAAATTAAATTTATTTGAGTACAATTTGAATTCAGTCAAAGAGAGTTGAATTAACTTGATATGTATTCGTATTCAATATAAACTTAATGAGACTTTGCTGGAATTTACGTAAATGGAGTTTAATTTTTGTGCAAATTCAGTAACATTCACTATCAATTTCATTTCATTTGTTAGAGATCCATTTTTCTGAATAAATATGAATTTCAATAAATCGCGTTCAATTCCAATGACTTGTAACTTAGTTAAATTATTTGAAATTTTAACTAAATTTACCTCAATTGCATTTTACCGATTTGTTATTACAAACAGCAATCAGTATTAATACTCAAACAATTTTTATAAATCATTTAAAAAATGGCTCACTTTTGAAATGTCAGAAAAATCCTAAAATCACGTCTAATTGCCCTTAAATTTACTTAAAATTCACTTTCATATAGTTGAATTTACTTTGAGTTTATTTGCAGTAAGATCAGTTCAGTTTACGTATACTGACTTGACATTAGTTGTATTGATTTAAATTTACGCAAAGTTATCCTGAATCCTAAAATTAATTCGTGAAAAATTCATCTACTTGCATTAATCAGGAATTTAGTATGATTTAGTATGATATTAGTATGATATATATAGTTCCGACTGTACTTTAACCTCCGCTCATCTGATCAACCATCAAACTAGGTAAAATTTGAATTATTTATCTCTGCTTATAAATCTTTTCTGAAATTCTCCCTATATTCTCAGCAATAAAATAAATCAATATAGTTTAGAGATCTTCATATTTTATCATTTTCTCTGAATATTCCCCAATTCCAAATTATCTTTAACCTCTAGAACTCTAATCCGGATTCATTAAAACTGCTCCCTATGTTGCCCAACTCATATTAATAAGTAATTTCCATCTGTCCTTCCATATCCTTCCGTTCCTTCTTGGCATGGTACTGGCTTTTATGGCTAACCAGGCTATTCCTAGACTTGTAGCTTCTGCCACACTGATCACAGGACAATGCTTGAGGTACATAAAAATGCGTATCAGCCAGATGTCTCTGTAATGACCAGGCCCTCGAAAAATGCTTCTGGCAAAAGCTGCAGTAGGTTCCACTTGCAGGTCGAGTTGAAATCATTGACTCCTGTTGTTCGGTTGATCTGCGATTAAAGTCTCGGAGTCTCTCAGTTGAATAGGAGTTGTCTCTTTGAAATCGAAAGTGAGAAAACTGCGCTGATTCTTGGTTCGCTTCTTGACTTCGTCGCAGCCTCTCCAAATCATTATCCAACAAACAGGATTCCAAATCCTCAACACTCTCAATTTTCGGTGATATTGGTTCAGATTTGAGGACAATCTGCATATGATCGTTTATGTCGTCAAGAAGGTCAATTATTGGTAGCTCCTGATGGTGGTGATCTTGCTGATGTTGTCCCTCCACATCGCCACTGGGTTGACTAGCAGGTGTACTTTGGTTTGAACTCGCTTGCTGACCTTCTTGCTGGTTCTCACAGGTGGTAGTTGTGGCGGACTGCCAACCCCCGTCCTCCTCGGCGACCTCCTGGTCTGCAACCAAAGAGGAGGGGGCTGAGTCCAACCATGCTCGCAATTATACGCTGACGCGCAATACAAGTGCGATTTTATCCGCAGTTAGTACAAGCCTAGAACATGCTTCATTGCTTCAAATTCAGCCTTTCACTCTCGATCACGAGATAACAATTTACATATACAATCATGCCGCCGATCCTTATCTTCCTAATTTTCTTATGTTAGCATTTCCCCTTAAGTTTGGGAACAAAAAGCAGCTAAATTCTGATCCCGAGAAATTTGTGCACCGCCCTTAGATTATGGAGAATTCACGAGCTTTGAAATCGGTTTAAAGGACTTTATTTTCAACCCTTTTTCAGAGTTATTTCAATTCTTGACCCCAGTATTTTCAAGCTACCTATGCTCCCAGGGGGTGATTCAAATCTTTAGTAGATTGGGAGAATTGTGTGAATTTTTGTTGTTGAAAATAAATCAATAAGGAGATGGTGCTTTTGTAATTTCAATCTCTGATGTGAAATTAACATCTGAGATTGAGATTTCTAACGAGATTAAACAAAATTTTTGTTATATCTTTTTTACGTTTGATGAGAGAGATGAAAATATTACTAATCCATTCAAATTTAAGAGTGCCTAACACATTCAAACTTTTATTCTCCAGACTTGCGACTTTGATTCTTACATTAATTTTGATACAAAGAATCATGAGTAAAAACAAAGAGATTAACAAAATTATAGTTTAGGATAAAATCTACAGGGGACAAACAACTATTGACCTAAATAATAAAGTCCAACGACAAGTAAAAAATTAACTCTCTTTGAGAAACCCACAGTTTTTCACATATACCATCAATTGCAGAAATCGATAAGCATCAAAAAACTCTTTTGCATAAAATCAATTTGCTTTAAATCATACACGTAGGATAAGGAAATTTTTGTGTCTAATAAAGAAAAATGCAGAGATGTATTTCATTACACACTAGCAGTAATTGCACGCGTTCACGTATTTGGATTTTGAGTCCGTCTCAGATAAAAAATATGAAATTTAAAAACAACCCATTTGTTAATATTTTTTTTTTAAATTTTATCAATAATTAACATTTAATAATTTCGAATTAAGGGCTTCTAAAAAAAAATTTCAAAGCTTTTATTTTGAGTTGACGAATCACGAAATTGAAAGATTTCCGGTTGAAATTAGGTTATTTAAAATTCAGAGGAATTGAAATTGTATCATTTATAACTAAAAGCCTTAAAAATTGCATAATCAAAAATGTTCCGAGGACTGATGGCGCGCCACAAGTAGGATTAAAAGGAGCAGCGCGGGGTCAGCGGCGATTGCTCAGGCGTGATCAAACAAAAGCGTTTTCTACGAAACGGCACTTAATCTGGGTAATTTCCCACCTCCTCCAGTTCCAAAACCGGCCCAGGCTCCGAGTTGTACTGTAGTAATTTTGAATGGGAAAAATGTAAAATTAAAAAAAATTCTATTCCAGAACCTTTAAACTTAAACGAACGCGAACTTCATTTGAAACTGAAAAAATGTATGGTCACCAAAACTTGTGACATTAAAACTTTTTTTATAACAAACCCTTTAAAATATCAATTATTTAAAATAAATTTAAATCACTTAAAAACTAATCATTTTCAAAATTCTAATTAAATCTTAGTTACAAAATTAAAACCTATGAAAAAGAAAATTTTAAAATTGAGCGTTCAACATGTTAATCCAGAAATATAAAATTCTAAACATTTAAAGTTACCGAAATTATTCATTTGCTGATGTATCAGTTACTGTTACATAGATTTTTATAATTTTTCATTTAAACCTAATTTTTAATTTTTTAATTTAAAATCTTTCTTTAGAACTATTATTCACTCTTGAAATTTTTCATTAAAATATTTTTCAATTTGAAATCTAAAATTATCAAATTCAAAACAAATATCAAGGCTTTTAATATGAAATTTTAGAACATTTAATAGCGGAAATGTTTTGTCATTTTTAATAATTATTCTATTTTGAAACTAAAATATTGTAAAAATAAAATTCAAATTAGTATCATATCACGTAGTATCAACTAAAATTCAAAACTACTGGATAGACTTGTTTCTAAAAAATATGATTTTTGTAAAAAAAATCAATGTAATTTTCACCGTTCAAAATTACATATTTTTAAATATAACGAGAAGCATTACGAACCTTAAACTTTATAATTTTTCTTAACACGTTGAAAATGATATGCTTTCTAATTGAGAACTTTTAAAAATAACAAAACATACGAATTATGAAATACGGGAAATCTCCTGATGTAATATTTCTCTTCCGGCTTTATTCAGGGCTTTCCCGGTGAAAGTCTCTCCCGGCTTTCTGAATAAAAAAACTTATAGCAAGAGATCATATTTTTTTGTAAAATTGAAAATAGAATTTTTCATCATCGTCCAAAGTTGAGAAAACTTGCACTTCAAGCGAAAAAAACTTACACGTTTCTCTAAAGCTAATAATACCTTCCAATCAAAGTTTTCACGAAGCAACTCAATACTGACGCATATTGAAAGCATTCTTTTCTAAATCAAAATGGTGCTTCTGCACTTTTGGCACGCGCCAACCTATTAATAAGTAACCACAGTCCAGTACATGAATATAATAGGAATAGATATTTTAAAATTGCTAACTTCAGCCTAACAAACTTAAATTTATATCCCTTTCTGTAATACATCCGACTTAGCTAAGAATATTAAGAAATCTTTTAATTCCACGATCTTGATATCTCCAAAAAAAATCTTATTGCAAATTGAGTATGATTAACAAAAAATTAGGAGCAGTTAGGAGTGTAACTGACCACGCCATTCCCCTTGGGTTTGAAAGTAATCGTTGACCGCAAGGTCGACAGGGGCAGGACTGTGGGAAGATCGGGATGGTAAGGAAACTTGAAGCGATGACAGGACAAGGATGTACGTAAAAAGCCTATAACACTCATAGGGATAGGATGTCAATATACAGGATTGAAGCTTTATAGGAGCGATGGCACTGGTTCTTTGTGGGATTTTACCGGGTTGGTTACCCTGGCAACGCACCCCGCTCTAAACCCTCGAGGGTGTTCTATAAGAAGTGGGGGGGGGGGGGGGGGGGGGGGGGGGGGGGGGGGGTTAGCTAGAATGCGTATTATTCTTAATAACCCTGCTCGCCCGTAGGGCTGTATTATGACTGATGTTGACTCTGCTTTGAGCTTGGAGCCTCATGGCGATCGATAGGCCTACTCGCGAACAGGGAGAAAAATATGAGTGGCTTCCGGATTGGTTACCCAACTCTTAGATACCGAATGTGTCCAACTTTTCTCTAGTATAGGTGATAGAACTCAAGATCTTTCAGGATCTTCAAACCGACCCCGCGAATTTTTCTCACGGGTGTTAATAAAGCTCCTTTTCAAAGATGGATATTAGATTACGGTCCCTGCAAAAGAGGGAATTTCTCTCTCCATATAAATGTGAAAAACTATCTTGAGCAAATATGAGAACTTGAAATTTGCATTATATTTAAATTACGATGAAAATAATAGAAATAAGTTGATAATGCAGAGGAATTTATGATTGATTGATGATTGACTCTCCTTTATTGAAATTTTCATCTACTCAATAAAACTAACTTTAAGGCATGTACATAGGAAACAAGGGACTAGGCATGCCGTTGCGGGGGTGATGCAATGAGAGGGGAGGTCAGCCACCTTTTGATGTCCCGCGACAAACATGGCAGCGCCCACATGTTTATATTTTCATGCACAGTTTTTCGGTAAAAATGCTCGTGCGCATAATCAAATGGCACATCGTAAGATGGCGGCTCTCCCCACTTATGGAATTCTCGCCCCTCCCGTGGATTTAACCCCGCTCGCCCAAGTTAGGATGGCATGCCTAGTCCCGTGTTTCCTATGTCCATGCTTTAAGGTAACAAGGTACGTTTAAGTGATAACAAGCCCAACCCTGATTTCTACTTTATCTACCGAAGATTAAGGATTTTATAGATTATAGATTATTCTCAGATATTAAAAAATATATATTCAACGGAGATTTCGATAATAGTAAATTATCCAATTAGTCATTAAATGGGACTCAATTGATAAGACTTTTGAATAGCCGACTGCAGATTGCTGCCAACTAGTGGCAGGAACCCGCAACTGAATTCACTGCCTTAGGTTCTGAATTATTGAAATATAATTCACTTTATAAATATTTTGACATTTTATTCATGATACTTCCTTTATTTATATTCAAATGTGTTTAGGTGATTTAGGTAGCATGAAGTATTAAATCATTCAATTATTTTATTTGCAAGAAGGACTATTGCGCAGTTTGCGAGGTCACTTCAAGTTCATCATCGATAATAGCACAGACCACAAAAACAGTTGGCTAGAGCTGGGAATGGACGACATTCATACTATAGATAAAAACCAGCCCTAAGGTGCAAAATCTAACTCTTCGAAGTGAAATTCAAATTAACATAAGTGTAATGAAATACAAAGATTAAATTTGCCAACTTTGGATACTGGAGCGAGATACTAGGACAAACAAACGACCAGCTGTGAGTACAAAAGACAAATGGAATAAAAAAAATGTTAAGAAGCTCAATTTCTATTCGTTGCAATACACGACACCACGAATTCGAGATTAATTACCAAGCTATAAAGCGTCGATAAAATCCGCTGAATTCAAATTACGTCACATTGAAGCTCTATCAATTCCCAGACAGATGGCAACAAGTTCTCGAAAATTTGAAACTATATCTCCTCTCCTTATCTAATGTTATCAATATTAGAAACATACCTTGTTGAGTTCTTTGTGTCGAGTGCATCAGATAACAAATTTATCGGATAAAAGTGTTGATAAAAAACGAATATGCATTGGGCAACGTGCAATATTTTGCAAAGATTCCTTTGAGGATTCCTTTCTAATTTTGGCAGTCAATTGTCAGGCGACAAGGACCGATAAACAAAATCAGATATTTTATATCTTCACTTTTTCTAGAAATTCCAATAACACTGTGGATACTGAATATCAGAATAATTGAATCCATGATTAAAATTTGACAAATTAAATAGAAGATCCTTGATTGCGAAAGATGGGAAGAGAACTTTCTTTTGAGACAATTATGCATAATTAGGTTCCTTGAAATCGGAACTTTCAATCAAGTTAATCAGAACCGAAGAAAAGAGGGAAAAGGGAATCAGCATCTGCGCCGAAAGTTGAGCCAAAAGTAGGAGAATAATTTCATAAAATTGGTTTGTTTCGCCCTCTTTTCTTAGCCCTGCAGAGAGTATGAGCACAATTATAAACTCAGCAGGATGAAATTTCAAGCAGTTAAAACTTTTAATTCTTCTAAATTACGAAATTTCAATATGAAAATTAATTATTTCTGACTGCAAGGGAGCGAAATTAATTTTAAAGAATAACGTATGTGACTGCAAAATTCTTTCACATTAAAAATCAGGCTAGAGGATACATTGTAGTACTCAGTAGTAGTGCCCAGAGTTCGGAGGATGCGTTGCGGAATAAATATTTGCCCTGAGCCATTGCATCAGGAGGCTGTAATGCGGCCTCTGATATAGCGCAGAAAAGTAGTTCGCTCAGTTCTGTGCCGCTATTTTTACGCGGTTGGATTTTACAACAGGTTCTCTTTGCGAGTGGTGTTTTACGGTGAAAAAAATGAAAAACATACAGCGCGAGACGAGAGAAGATACAAAAAAAGAGAGATCAGTCTACTAGCGCAACTCTTTTTAGACATCAATTCCACCCCCTCTTCCTTTTTCATCAACAAAACGGAGCTAAGAATACTCTACGAAGAAAGACTTTCTTTCTTCCAGTTTTCCCGATAGTCTCCTGACGCCCAGACGGTATCTTCTTTTTTTTTCCCCACGAAATTTTACACCAAACTTTATTGTTTCATAGTTGCTAAATATTCCTTTCTAGCTTTTATATTAATTTAATTTAATTTTCTTTTTAAACTGTGAAAATGAAAGAACGAAAGATGTGAGCTGCAGAGCAAATTTCAAATTTGAAGAATCTTTAGAAGTTAAGTCACTGTTCAAACAAAGGGGAACATAAACTCTAAAGGATTTACAACTTTTATGAAAAAAGTAAAAAAATCGTCTAACTAATAGCGCAATTTTCAGGTTGCGATGCCTCTTATAAAATTCTCACTCATACTCAACACGTCATTTTCTTCTTATTATGCAAATGATAATTAGCATCTTTATCTCCGCCTTCAATTTCGATTAGATTCGTGACTTTTACTTAAAAGCAAGGTGGCTCAAAAACTAACGATTGATTTTTGCGAACCGATAAAACTTAATATTCTCGAGACAATCTAAACCATAAAAAGTCATAGAATCTTGAACAATAATTTATAATGATCAAAATGAAACTGTAACGATCAAATTAATCATCAGGCAATGAATGTTTGTATTAATCTTCTCAGCGAAGAGAAAAAAAGAAATGATTGTGTTTAACACTAATGAATACTATCAGTGTTTTCTGGGGCAAGAGAAGAAGAAAAAATTAAGATTCCTAGAATGCAGTTACACTAGAGAAGATGACAAATGGACTTTTTATATTAGTCTGTTCCTTCACACTTTTATTTTAATCTCAATCCCTGTATATCAGCCATTATTATGTATTCCTGTCAGATAAGCAGAAAAGTGTACTGGGAATAAAGTCTCTCTTTGACAGATTAAAAAAATAATCGTACTTTCAAGATGTGCGAAAAAATGTGTTTGTGTGAGAATTCTGATCAGAGGATCGACCTGATCTCGGGTATGAAATTTGCTATTTCATAAGCTATAAGGTTGATAGTTTCTAACGATAATTTTGAAGCTAATGGCAAGTTTTATACACTGAAGAAGGCAAATATTGCAACTTTGTGTGTGTATGTGTGTTCAAGCTTTATCAGTTTCGGCGATAGGAAAGAACTGGTTTTGCGAAATGAAACTTGAGTCAGTAGCGAAACTTGATTCGGTGAAAGGGGGCCATTTAATATTAAAAATAGAGACATGCTTTGTACTTTTGAAAATTAAATAATTTATTTCTGTTTGAAGTACTATTGTAAATAAAATACTTTAAAATTGAGGCAATGTAGATTTAAAAGATTTCTGGGCTCCTCGCTTGTCAAAATCACCTGATACATTTTTTTGCCAATTTATCAGGAACATTCTGCCGTACAAACTAAAAAGATACAAAAGTAACATTGCCGCTTAGATTGATTCTCTTAAACGTGGCAATGAAAAATTAGACCTAAGCGGCAATGTCACTTATGTATCTTTTTAGTTTGTACGGCAGTATTGATTCCTACTGAGTTATAAAATTGGTTATAATAATAGATCCAAACTTTATAAAGGCGAAATTAAAATTCTAAGAACCAGATTAGAAACTGCTATTCAACATTAAAACAGTATCTTAAGGGATTTTTTTGAAATGGCCAAAAATTTGTATATAATTTCAATTAATGTACAGTGATTTCATGACTGAGCAATTGCAAAATTTACATTTAACATTTTAAAGTTACACTCAGAAAAATAGCTTTTGAATAACTATTGTTCGAAGGCAAATCTTTGTATTGCTTGAAATGGTATAACTATATAATTCACAACCTCGCTATTGAACAAAACTGAATAATTATTTTTTCATTGAGTAACCTTTTGAATCAATAAAAGTTATATAATTCTGTGAAAAATATTTCAAATTATTTACAATGCATGGAATTTGATAAAATTTAAATTTGCTTACATGTAATTGTAAGCTGGAAAAGATTAATTGAGAGGTCGTAATTTTTCACTAAATACGTGACACAAAAGTAAAGAAAAATAAAAAAAAGTGTGCAGTTCCAAGGCTGAAGAAATAATTTCTAAAAATTACACTTTATGTTGAATAAGTTTTATCTAGAGTTTTTGATGTGAGTATGAAGTAGGTGATTAGATATGCAATGCGAATAGGAGAAAAAGTTTAAAGGCGTTTTCGTAACTTCGATTCTCGGTGTAGGTTAAAGGGCAAAACGAAAGATATGCGAGCGAGTTTCGGTAGGCGACACACGATTTAATATGCCTAATAAGCAGCGCGATGTAGGAACGTAAGTGGTGTACCAAGGTCATTGTATTTTTAGTTAGGCCAATGTTTAGCTGTCCACGTCCGCAACGAGGAGCTAGAAGGACCTTGAAATTCACGGATAACATCTGCTGTCTTATCAAAAGGCCCCTGCGATAAATTTTTCAGTACTAACCTAGCATAAACCAGGCGTTCAAATATTAATCGAAAGGCCGCACCTGAATTTACACAACGTCTCGATTTCCAGACAAAGAAGCGATTTTTCTTCAAGGCCTTCTTATCAAGATGGAACTCTTCTTCAAGGAATAATTTTTTGCTGAAGCATTTACAAACTCATTATTCCCCAAATGTTTCAAAATAATTTCTCATCGTAATTCACTACTTAGAGGTAGACTACAAGATACAATTACACCTCAAATCTCTAAATGTCATATGTTATAAATATTTTATCAATTCATGAACAAAAAACAACAACACTTTATTTAGCTAAAAGTTATCGCATAACCCAATTCCTCAGAAATTAACAATTATTCGTGATATATATTATAGCCAGATAATTACATAAGAGATTAGCCAAAGTTTTAATAAAACTTGTCGCCAAATTGCTTCTGAAAATTACTGTGCGAATCATTAGTTCTTTTTCAGTTTAATTCTAAGCAAACACAATTTTACAGCAACTTTATCTTTCTTATATGTGTCTTCAGGATCTACTTTCGCAAACTCAAGCTTTTGATGTTTGATCAAATAACTGCTTAACATAAATTGTTTTTTTTTAGTAGTAAATCTGAGTAATGAAATCCTCGATTTCAGTTTTATTAATATAATCCACTAATACCACAAACAAAGGTTATCCAGTTGATACCCCGAGTTTAAAAACACTTTTTGTTTCAGCGAAATAAAAATTTAGCTTTAATTTTTTATTAAGAAAGTTCCATATGATCAAGCGAGAAATCTATTACTAAGAAATCTTGACGGACAATTTTCTTAAAGTTTTTCTAAAATTTAGAACTCATTCCGTTAATTTGAAATTGAGATAAAGACTCTTATCTGTGCAACATTTTATAAGCTCCGGACAGGTCTATCTTAAGAATATTATGCATTCAAATGAACTCGATAAACCGTGGTTGTGTTTCACGTTCGAAGCTTTTTACTTTTTACAGTGATATGTAAAACTGATAAGCAGATGGCAGAATAAATGAAACTTTTCAAAAGAGACACCTGGGCCATAAAAGTGTGTCTTTCTCAATCAATTTTAAAAAGACTCAAGATTGAAGGTACGGATTAGAGGTAAAATAAATAAAGATCACATGTTCAAACAAAAGAAAAACGGAAACTTAGAAGTGTTTTATCGCGAAGAGTGACACTCTTGGATTTGAAGAAAAGATCATGTTCCGGTTGTCATAAGCGGTGTCTTTTTAATCTACGATAATACAATATTATTGTTATATGGATCGAATAACAATCAAACAGTAAAGGTGATAAGTGGAGACTCTATCACATCCTCTTTTATACAAGAAACAAATACGTTTCACGATACCATTAGGTGTTTTTTCAAATAACTACTTTTATAGGTAAGTCATAATTATAAATCATGAATTCCTAAGTTTGTATTGTTTACTATAATAAATCAAAGTAAGGTAATTTGTATATGTGTATCGTAATATAAAATGCACGTATGAGCAATGTCGGCGGAACTGCTTTGCAAGGCCGACGATTTGACGGGACGACGACACACTAACAGAAATTTATGCGACAAATTGGACAGTACGAGCACGGCAAAGGTTAATAATAATAATATGAAGTAACAAAAAAGTTATTGATCAATGCATTGTATTTTGTGAGTAACTTTCATCGTCAACTCCGCGACGAGAGACTCAAGAGGAAATAAAATGTAAAATAAAAAAAAAGGTTAATAAAGAAAACCATGGACTATAGCTTACTGCTAGCCACTGCAGTGTCTGATCTCTGAATATTATTACCTACTACATTTTCTGCTATTATTATAAATTATTCTATTATAAGATAACGTCTGCAGTGGGCTTATTTTGTACAGTGATTTCAAACTTGCTTTTCTCTCTTTCTTGTTCTTCGCCAATTACAGTGGGTCTATGGTCTCGTGGGCAAGGATTTTATATTTATTTTAGTTTTCTAAAACGAATAATAATATTTTATTCTTGTTTTTACATATATATATATATTTTTTTTTTGAATAAATAGGTTGTGAATTTTGGAAACATCCATTTGCCTCCGAGCCTTAGATTTCCACGAATGATTTTATGAAATGCGAGCGATTCGTAATGGTATCTAATCTTAAAGTACAGAATGATGATTTTGATGATTTGGTAATGCATGCCAATTAGAAGAAATTTAATCTTCCAAGCAGAGAGAAAGAGTATGATTTTTCACCGCAACCAATAAAACTTTGAATTTTGATCATTTGTGATTTTGTTAGTTTGATATAACTGCACAAGTCATAGTGGTGTTTTCTCATCGGACCGCAACATTGCAGATGAGTTTAATTCGTCTAGAATATTTCGGTTACCGATTGAAAAATAAAAAAAGTAGCGGATAGTAGCCACCGAAATCAAGAAGAATTGAGAATCACATTTATCGACACGGAAATATTATTATAAATGAAAATAGATAAAAATTCCATGATTCTTAGATTCTTGTGATTTCAGGGAATTGTATTGTTTGAATGGAAGTTTTCTTACCTTGCGAAGTTCCTGCCAAGTCCGGTGTTTGCAACCCGTGACCCAAACCTGGAAATTTCACTATCGTCACAAGTAGAAAGAAAGCTTCCTTATTAAAAGGCTCCAGAAGGCCTGTACGCAATTTCGCAATTCTGTGTGAATGAAGCATATATCATGTATGCAAGCAAAAATAAAGATTTTATGGAAAAACGCATAAACATAAAATTTGTGAATAAAGCGGACATACATGCTTAATCAATGCAATTCGCAGTATTGGTTTAGATAGTTTAGAAAATTATGAATTAAAATACGAATAGCGATTAAAAACATATTCTGCATCTAAAGGTAGGTATGAAACATTTGTAAAAGAATAACAAATAGAGAAAAAAGAAGACTTCACATATGTTATGAAATGTCAGAGTGAAAAAAATGCATCTAAGAAAAATGCGTAGTCGTTAAAGCGAACTAAAAACAAATGACACAACGAGAGGAAGATAGGGCAACCTTATTCTTTCTTTTGAATATTACACCCCTTCACGATGCAATAATACAAATACAAAACGTAAGCAGGACTCACAAATCTTAATTCCGGAAAAGAATAAAAATAGTAGAAATTTGTATCAAAATAGTGGATTTCATGATGAAGAAAAAGGGCATAAACTTCTAATCCTAATTTTATTTAACATTTGATATTTTTATCATATTTCAAAATTTGAAATAATTTTGATTTAGTTTATCTCCAATTATGGAGGTAAAGTTCTTTTCATTTACACATTTCCAAAATATTATATCGTTTCCACTTAAATTAAGTACATTTAAATATGATTCGAAAATTTAATTTTGATTGCTTGAAAATCTGAATGAATTTTAATTATTTTAATTTTCAATTTTATTCAATCTAAACTGTTGAAACTATGAATTCTATCTATATACTTAATGGCTTCAAAATTTAATATTTTGCATTACACATAATGAAATAATTTATATAAATCAGATGTGATTACCATTTTTTTCTTTAAAATTATCAGAATTTTACAACAATCAAATGCTTCAAATTGTGTCATTCTTTTAGATTTTAATACTTTCCAGTTCATATTGCTCACAATTTGGGCTAGTACCAACTTAGAAAGTTCTAAATTCAAAGTTTTTCTGTAATTTCATAAATTTCATTTGGCAAGCTGGTCGTTTTGTAATACTAACATATCCTACTTGAATGTTTTCGAACTTGATTATTTTCAAAATTACTGGTTGCACTCTCAAAACCTAAATTAGTTAAACTTGACTAACAATTTCTTAAATGTTACTAATTGCTAATCAAATTAAGGTCTGACTGCTTCACTGCTAATCCAAAACAAGTTTTTAATCCTTCTTAAGGCGAACATCAACACCAAGTTTAATTAAAACTCATATTTTTACCCTTTTCAATCCATAAGTGTGGTAAAAATGAATCCAAATGAATTTGAATAAATAAGACAATAAAGAAAAAAGTCTGCACTTTAAAAACAATAGAATCGGGAAAAGGTGGGAAGCAGAAATTAGTTTGAGGATTACGCAAGTTAAAAAAACACTAATGAAAATGAAAAACTAAAATTCTATCAAATTGTTCTATGCGTACAGGCCGAATGAAAGGTTCCCAGTCAGAACTCACCTGACAATGGTGAATGGTCTGTGGTGAGCGCCGCCATACTAAAATTGAAGCTTCCTGGCGTCGAAGTAAAAAGTTTACTTTCTTGCATATAATTAGGCGTAGGTGGATGTTCGGGTTCAGGTTCATGCTCGTTACTACTCGCCGATGCAGGTGGTCGATCCGATGCCGCCGCGCCAGAATCCGAAGAATCCTCATTGTGGGGACCTGTGCCACCATTGCCTCCAGTCAATTCCAGAGGTTCGCACTTTATCGAATCTTCTATTGGACTGTTATCCTCGTGAACGCCATTTCCCTCAATTTTATTCGACAGATGATTTTTGACCATCGAAAAATCCGTTGGCGTTGCATCATTGTTGTTGAGGGGTGGTGATATTACCCTGGGTCTTTTTATACTTTCGTCGTGTGGGTCCGGGGTATGTCTTTCGTTCCTGCGAATCTGCGCCCTGCGCAGCAACTGTTGTACTGTCGTAGGTGTCGGGGTTACAGGAGTTGGTGGTGAACCTCCTCGAGGGAAACCCTCATAATTCGGCTTTTCAGGCGGAGGTATGTGGTTGCCACCAGCAGCCAGCGCACGAACATGCGAGAGCTGAATGCATCAAACAAAAAGACAATTTTTTCAGAACAGGTCTGAAAATTTCTAAATTCTTAAAAAATCATCTGCAGATTCTAGAAATGAATACAGTTAAGAGATTTTTCTCTCGAAAAGAAGGATTTACCAAGTGTAAACAAGAGAAAGTTAAACTGTCTCTTTACATTTTTGAATTCAAGTTGAAACTGGAATTTTGCGATGTTGGTTAAATGAAAGGATTGATGTCAGTCCTAACGAATTTGTTAAGCCAATTTCAACAATAGTTTAAATCTTAAAATAATAATTGCGATGACTATAGTTATTTCAACAGTACCAAAGCCTACATTTGAAACTTTCTAAAGTTTCTTTGCATTTGCATTAACTCTGCCAATTAAAAGAATTTCAACAAATATAATAAAAACCAATATGTATTGCCCCTTATTTTCAAGTTCTCATTCCTTCTTACAATAATTTACGAACGTTGGCAATAATCTTAAAATTAATTCTGCCTAACAGTTTCAAATTAATATTTATGTAACAAATGTTGAATAATATTATTTAATAAGCATGGCATACAACTAGCATCATGAATTAAAAATAAGAATTACATTAAAGCGTAGAAAATTCGAATTGAACAGTACAAAATATTCAACCGCTTTTTGCGATTATAAATAAGTAATTCAAATGAAATATGACGAACGACAAAATATTACCTAATCGAAAAACATAAATGATTAAAATGAAGCAAATAATTAAAAG
>NC_046662.1:91418925-91449355 GCF_010883055.1 Belonocnema kinseyi
ATACCAAATAAAAGTACCAATTGCTTCAGATCCTTAGATAAGAGACTCAAATTTTCTACCAATAATAGAGAACTTTTGTTACCCTCAACTTATACTTTTTTATACTTTTAGATCAGCAACATTAAGTTCTAAAAAGTACATTGCTTCTTTTCTTTTGCTCATACAACGCAATTCAAATACAATCTATCTATACTATAAAATACAGTCTTAAATAATATAATTTGCATAGTTTTTAAAAGAAGTCTGTTGTGGGTACCAGGTTCCTAGAAGATGGGGCACTTGACATATTTACACATAATCAACGTTTATTACATTCTAAAATTTTCAGAACTTTCATATATATGAATTTTATTATGCAAATATCAAACTATAATGGTAAGAAATGCTTTTATCATCTACGGTACTTTAATGTTGCTTCGAATTATATATGAAGGATTTAATGTTATAAGAATTGAGGCGATAACAGGTGAAACGAATATTTGAACTAATTTTATTTTGTTAAATAATATGTCTTTTTTATTTCAAGGTAAAAAATATTGGCCACATGGATTATCCTTATTTACATGACCTATGCCAATCATGGATGAGATTAAGAGACAACAAATTAGAGATAAGACAAAACAATTCGGCTAAGCCAATAGCATTCAAGCTCGATAATTTATCGATTTTTATAAATATTCACTATCGAAAATACCTATTAAAAAGAATATTCCTATCCATTATGTACAAAATTAATCGAGAGCTGATAGCTTTATTTCAATAAAAAAAAATATAAAATATAAATAAAAAAATTTTCAAAAAACAAAACTAAAAATGATCTGACCTTTTTTTTAAAAATGTTTGAAAGAAATGATAAATAACTCATCAAATATGCTATATCATTGCGTTTAAGGAAATAATCATTTAATGAAAGTTAAGATAATTCTTTAAAGGTGATAACATTATCTGAAGGCTTCATCGTCACGTTGAAATGTTGGATCAGAATAATGCAAAACTATTTCAGTTCTTCAAAATGTTTTATGAAATTTAATAAAAGTTTTACTGAATGACATGGAACTTAGAGGAAAATAATATTCTTAAATAATAATGAATCAACCTGTCTTGTTTGTAATTAGGGTAAATGAGTTGTGTAAGAAACATTCGAGGTTTTGCTGACTATTGAATGAAGAAGCACGTATTTCGTAAGTCAACATAACGTCATCAAACAATAAAGAATTAAAATACAGTTTATGTTTCCATAAGTGAAATTGCATAGTTTTGAAAGGAGTTTAAATTTATATTATTTCCTCGAGCTCGTTCTGTTTAATAATGGAGTATGAAAATAATTTTAAATTGCTTTGATGCACCAAGAAGATATTTATCTGTAAAAAAGAAAGCCTTGCACTTTTGACGACCTAAAAAATCTACCTGCAGATGAAAGTACATATTGATTTGAAAGAAAACGAGTTTTAAATAGCTTTAAGTCAATTCTACAGGCCACATGTTTTAAGGAAATACTAAAGAAGCTTGTTTTTTTAGCATTTCATTTTTGCAGATTATTGAGGAGGAAAAAAGATAGATTTGTATTCTAATCTTTTTTGTGGAAATAAAAATTATCTGATAAAAAGGAGAACATTTAAAGCTAATAACTACAATGTAAAAAATGTTGAGAAATACAATAAAAGTAATAATTTCTATATATAATGAAGAGTAATTTATGAAAAAAGTTGATGCATACATTCGTCCTTACCTCATCCCTGTCACTTTGATCAGCCTGTTGCGTGAGTCCTGACACCCTGAGGACTTCGGCAGTTTTAAGAAAGCTACTAAGAGAGCGTTGATGAACATTTACTTCACCATGGTAGATAAATTCCACCAGTGCATGCAAATCGCTAAATGCAACATCTTGAAGTACTATCACCGGGTGTTTACACGGTGTGCTCTGTAACATAAAGATAAAAACGCTCAAGACACTGAAATCAGGACACTATAAATCACAATCGACGTATGAAAGAAAGCTTCCTGCTTTCGTTATGAAAAGAATGAGTACATTCATAATTTATTTTCTCCTTTCATTTTTATTTCCTTACTTGATTTCACTTGAAAACAAATAATCACTAACTGTTAATACTGACATCTATACACTGAAAAAAATAATTCGTAGCACCAAGTGAATGCATTTACTTGAATCCTATTTCTTAGCATCAAGAAAATATTCTTTAACAGAAGTAATTTTTATTTAAACCAGGCATATATCTTTTGTTGATCTAAAAAAATCAATTCTTTGGCTATATTCTCTTGACTGAAATACATATTTCTTACATTTAAGAAAATGATTTCCTTAATTCAAAAGGTCTAGATTCGTCGAAATGTGATGTGTCTTTCAAAGAAATATATATTTGATTCAAAGAGTTCGATTTTTTTAACTGATTCGGGACACGTTTGAATCAATAATTTTTCCATACCTGAATCAAAAATTTAGGTTTATTTTATAGCAATGGAGCATTTATTCAGATGAAAAAGGTATTGTGTTTACATAAACTCTTGTTTCTTCAGTGGAAGAAAATATTTCATTTGATTACTAGAATTACAATTATTCATGACAAATACACATTTATTCCAACGAAGAAATCATTTTTTAAAGTCATAAACTTAACAATTTGGTTTCATTTGTTTCAATTGAATACTTCTTTAGATTAAAGAAATATATTGTTAAATTAAATATCCATGTTTTTGATCTAAAGAAATATTTCTTTGGTATTTATGGCGAGGTTGAAATACAGTTTTCCGTCTTAAAATTTTCATGTCACGTTAGCGTCGTGGTCAACGCTGTGGACTTTACAATCGATCGACCCAAGTTCAACTCCTGCTGGGGGTGGATTTTTCATCGAATTTGTTTGTTTGAGGGTTCATCAAGATTTAAAATTATGTGATTTGTTTAAATTAAATATGTATATTAATAACAATGATAATTATGATTTCGGTTAAAAGAAATCCAGTTGCTTATTTAGGAAAATATGTATACTACAATTGAAGAACTAATTACTTTATTGCACTCGCGCATTGTCTAGGGCAAAGAAATATTTTTTTTAATCAAGAGATATATTTTTGTGCTTCAAATATTCAGACATTTTCTGTGGGAAGATAGTTTCTTGAGCCTATAAAATATTTGCTTGACCTTAAAATATATTTCTTTCCTTCAATTCATAATTCATCCCTATTTTCAGTGTAATATTGAAATATATTTTGACAATCATAAGTGAAGTTTCAAGCATTTTTATCGCTCTGATTTAATAGAAAATGTTTTATGCTCTGAATCAGCTAAGACAGATAAAATATAAAATATTTTTAAGCCTTAATTCCAGAAGTAGGTAGGGGCGAAAAGACATATTTTTTTTTTACTTTGAGGTGGTCCACATTTTTAATTTGATAGCCCGATTACCCACAAAAAGGTACAGATGAAAAAAATTATCGTATGTTCACCCATCCAATTTAAAGCTGAAAATAACGAATAATAACAAATTATCTCTTATTGTAGCACGAATTCAATTTTTAGTGGATGAAAAAGGTTCTACTAACTAGTTTTACAACTATAATCATTCTCCGAAAATCATGCAACAACAAAATAACTTGTGCATTTTAAACTGTCCTTAATCTTGAAGAAAGGTGAAAATCATGTATTCACTTGAGTGAATTATATTATTTTTATCTACAACGATTTGTTATTGATGGAAAAGTTTCTTAAGGTCACTAATTACAGCTATATATTTTCTCCAAAACCGACAAAAGAATTCTTATATATCGCAAATTGTCATTAAATTATATAAATCATTTCAAAACATAATTTTCGACTATTTAGGACTGTTTTTGTACATACTTTAATTTAAGAGAGTTATAAAACATTTCTGAATCGTTGTACTTTTAATGTGTAATCATGATATTTCACTGTTACAAGTTATTTCTGCTAACGCTTACATACACGGGGCATTATTTCACTAGTGCTCTTAATGAAATAAAAGTTTTTGAATTAAACTAGAACATTGAAAAAATGAACACTTATTGGAAGATAGTTTTCAGAAAAAAATATTTTTCACTTAGGAAAATATTTCCCGAGGGGATAAATATTTTACTTTTTGTGTGAGTACACTACCTGTTTTGGCTATCTGTGTATCTTTCAATTAAAAAAATAATGCTTTGTACAACAGCTTTAACAGGATTCACCCACCGCCGCTCCCCGGAAAATATTGATCAGGTTGACAATTATTTTTCCCATAAACAACCACCTAATAGGTCTATAGTCTCTTCGGAGAAATTTGATTTTTTAGTGAGAATAATTGAAAAGTAATACTCCATGTATGCAAGTATTAGAAATAATGTATAACAGTAACATCTTGCACACCAAGTGTATAATGATTTAGAAATAACTTTAATTATATTAAACTAAAATATATACAAAAAGAAATCTTAAATAATAAAAAAATCATGATTTTATGTAATTTATTTAAGTATAATGACAATTTAAGTTATGCTGGAATTTGTTTCTTGCCAAATAGCATTCGGAAGATAATTACAGGTGCAGGCATTACCTTTGAGAAATTTTTTCATCAATATAAACATCGTTAACAATAAGAAAAATATCATTTGATCAAATAAAACATTACTCTTCTCCTTTTTCCAATTTTAATGTCAATTTATGACGTATTGGGATTTTTAAATTGTTGCATAGTGTTCCGAGGATGATTATAGTTTTAAATACTAAAAAATTGATTTCTTAATGTTTTAACAAAAATTTGCTATTAGTCATTATCTTTGGCTTTATCATGGATACGCCAACATAAGATATATTTTGTTTACCTGCAACCTTTTCTCGAAAATCTGGATACTAAAATACATCTTTTGTATTCCTTCTCAATTACGAAAAAAATACCTTTTTCACTCTGCCCTAATAAGCAATCAAATAGGTTTCAATATTTTTATGCTTTAGATTTGTTTTATGCTCACGCATCAGCACGGCAGGCTTCCCAGCAGGAGGCCTGGGTTCGATTCCTGTGACGGTACAAATGCAATTTTTCTATGTACTTCTACCGGAGCTTTGGTGGTTTGAACCTACCTTGAATTGTAGGTCTCCTTAAAAGGGGCTAGTTACCTTCCACGGAAAATGTTCGATTCAGAGGGAAAAATTGCTTGTGGGTCACTAATCTACTTTGAGAAGACTCGGAAAAAAGTTAGCGATCTCCTTGCGATGGGGCTACATGACGAGGGTTTGATCGCTCAGTGGTTGCTGGTCCGTTTTGAGAAATGAACGCACACGCATGCATCTACATAAGTGACGAAGCTAGTGCGCCTAATTTATGCAATAATCCACTTAAACCTAACCGTCTAGGCAGCAGAGTAGCCATGGGGAAGGCTTGGGGTGCTCGAGCCTCCCCCTCCCCCCAAAGTAAGTATTTTTATTATTCAATTCCTTTTTCCGCCACTCGTTGCCTAAACATAAACCCGAAGTCCCACCCGAAAAAGTCGAAGCCCCTCACCCTTTTTTGTAAAGAAATCCTGGCTACGCTCCTGCGTCTAGGTACACGTCCTGGCTGAAGGAAGCTACCGAATGGCAGGGCGTATTAGGCTCGCTTTGTCGTGCAAAGTGGTCCACATAATTCACTGTGCAATGGGGTACGACTAGCACCTAATAGGTATGTTTCCAGAACATTCGAAACAAAGAAATCCACCGAGATCTAAACTCGCACTGTTAAAAATGTTTGCAATTTTAATATACATTTACTATACATTTGTATAGTAAATCTAAGAACTCGGTGTATGAAATAGTTATTAAGAGGCTGCGTAGTAAATTTAATATATATGTATATTGATCAATTCTTAGAAGAGCCAGGTAATTCCACTTTAAGCAAATTAAAAATAATTTTTGAAGTAATGTTCAATTCTAAAGCATTATATTTGTTTCTCGTTCAACATAAATTAAACTGGGTTTCAAGTGGATAAGTTCAATTAAATACATAATTAAGACACGTAACCTAAAAGCAGCAGTACTCAAGTACAAATTCTGACATTGGCAGTGAATTTGGATGAAAACCCCACCCGGACGTTGCACTTTGATTATAAATAACAATTTAGTCGGTGAATTGTACACTGTTAAAAATATTTGGAGTTCTACCACACATCTACCAGAATTCTGCAATACAAGCTTAAGGTAAAATTGCAACCATGGTATTGAAATGACGAAATTGCAATACATGTATTGTAAGTGTTGTAAATCGTGAAGTCATCGTCCAGCATTCCAATGCATGTATTAGAGCGTTTGTAAGACGAAAATTGTGCACAAGTAAATTATCAACAGCCAAAATTTCTTAAAATGGTGAATCAACGATCCGGGTACACCGGGTCGAGTGCCAGGTAGTTCAATACGTATTCTACGAGAACTGTTACAAAATTAAAATTTTGTGAATAATGAAAACAGTTCCAAATGGTTAGTCGTTGACCCGGGTGCACCAGGTCGCTCCCCAGGTATCTTAACACGTATTCTACGAGAACTTTTTCAAAATTTAGATTGTTTCAACAGCCAAAATAACTAAAAATTGTGAGTCGACGATCCGGGTGAATTAGGTCGAGCACCACGTAGTTTAATACGTATTCGACGAGAATTTTTTCAAAATTTAGATTGTTCAAACAGACAAAATTACTAAAAATTGTGAGCCGGCGATCCAGATGCACTGGGTCGCGCCCCAGGTATCTTAGCACGTATTCTTCGAGAACTTTTTCCAATTTTATATTTTGCGTATAATAAAAACAGTTCCAAATGGTCAGTCGACGACTCGGGCGCACCAGGTCGCGCCCCAGGTAGTTTAGCACGTATTCTACGAGAACTCTTTCAGAATTTAGACTGTTCCAAAAGCCAAAATTGCTAAAAATTGTGAGTCGATGATCCGGGTACATCAGATCGAGCACCAGGTAGTATACAATACGTATTCTACGAGAACGTTAAAAAAATTTTAATTTGCGAATAATGAAAAAAAATTCAAATGGTTAGTCGACGACTTGGGAGCACCAGGTCGCGCCCCAGGTCGTCTCTAATTTTTAGTAATTTTAGCCGTTGAAATAATTTAACTTTTGAAAAAGTTCTGGCAGAATACGTGCTAAACTACCTGAGGAGCGACCTAGTTCACCCGGAATACCGATTCACCATTTATAATTGTTTTCATTATTCACAAATTCTTTTTTTTTAAGTTCTCGTAGAATACGTATTATACTACCTGGTGCTCGATCGGGTGCACCCGGATCGTCGACTCATAATTTTTACTAATTTTAGCTGTTGAAATAATCTAAAATTTTAAAAAGTTTTCGTAGAATACGTACTAAGCTACCTGGGGCGCGACCTGGTGCACCCGGGTCGTCGAATCACCATTTGGAATTGTTTTTATTATTGACGAAATTAAAATTTTTAAAAAGTTCTCGTACAAAACGTTTTAAACTACCTTGTGTTCGACCTGGAGCACCCGGATCGTCGACACACAATTTTTAGTCATTTTGGCTGTTCAAACAATCTAAATTTTGAAAAAGTTCTCGTATAATACGTACTAAGATGCCTGGGGCGCGACCTGGTGCACGCGTGTCGCCGACTGACCATTTAGAATCGTTTTCATCATTGACGAAATTTAAATTCTTAAAAAAGTTCTCATAGAATACGTATTATATTTCCTGGTGCCCGATCTGTTGTACCCGAATTGTCGACTCACAATTTTTAATCATTTTAGCAGTTGAAACAATCTAAAATTTGGGAAAGTTCTCGTAGAATACGTACTGAGATACCTGGGGCGCGACCTCATGCACCCGGATCGTCGAATTACCATTTGGAATTGTTTTCATTATTGACGAAATTAATTTTTGTTTGAGTTCTCGTAGAAAATGTTTTAAACTACCTTGTGTTCGACCTGGAGCACCCGGATCGTCGACGCATAATTTTTAGTAATTTTGGCTGTTGAAACAATCTAAATTTTGAAAAAGTTCTCGTAGAATACGTGATAAGATACCAGGGGCGCGACCTGGTGTAACCGAATCGTCGACTGACCATTTGGAATTGTTTTCATTATTCACAAAATTTACATTTTTTAAATTTTTTCGTAGAATAAGTATTATACTACCTGGTGCTCGACCTGGTGCAAACTTTTTTCTCGCGGGCAGAAATTTGCTTGCCAGGAACAAGTGTTCTCAGAAATGATTTACATTTGTTGTTCTAATTTTTCTCTTCAACAGGCGTCGAGATATCCAGCTACTAGACTTGTAATATAACATTCCAAGACATGCAAGGTAGTATACCAATGCCAGAATTTGGAAACTACAACATTGTGCACTGCAGCGTTACCTTGCGTTTCGGAAATTAACTTCTAATACATGTAGTGGAAGTTTCCAACAGAAATTTTAACAGTGTAGGTTATTATTTTAGTTTTAAATATTTGACAACATATGAATACATTCAAGAACTTTCAACTTGTATACACTCTATTTTACTATTCATGTATATTATTTTACAATATAATGGTATATTAAATTTACTACACGTATATGCATATTGCTTCCATTACATTTATAGTAAAATTACTATAGAAATTTTTAACAGTGCGGTAAATGTGCCCAGATTCGGTATACTTCCTTGAGAATAAGCACGGATGTGAAACAATGGGCGTTATAGTCCCGCCAACATTAAAACAGACCGACCAATTGAAATGAATAAAAATGTTTAAGTTTGTAGACTTAACTGGGTACATGCAAATATAATTAAACATACATGATCTTTTTTAACAGTATAAAAATTTGGCACAATTCATATTTAACTTTTAAATAAAGGTGAGATAAGTCTAATGAAAAATATGGCGACCATACAAACATAATCCTATATCCTATCATACTAATTAATTCGGACTATTGTTGAACTAAGATCATGTCATACCTAATTGATTACTAGGGAGCGTTTTCATGAGCATAAAATTATATAATTACCAAAAAACTAACTATTTTTATAGTTGTTGCAAAAAATTACGTTAATTAAGCTAGGACTCGAGTAAGTATGACATGGACTTAAAGAACAAATTTTCTTTTTTTCTTGACAATTGTTCGTGGCTTCAATAGTACATTAATATTTCAGTGATAAAAATTAGCCTATGTTAAAAAACAAAACTATTATCCAATCATATTGATTTATTGTATTAGTGGTTATCCATACCTTGCGCAAGGGTTATAAACTGTATGCACATTGGCGAATGAAATCGCTAACTCGCCCTCCTCCTTAAAAACCTTATAGTGAAATAGAATAGTGAAATCTAATAACAAAATTGATTAATATGTTCAATTGAAGAATAATATTCTGGAAAGAAAATCAAAGTACACGTTACGCTTAAAATTGATATGTCCTACTGCTTATATATGTTCTTAACCCCACTCTCCATTTACCCGCTTTTCATGTTTGGATACTATGATAGAGTATATGTATAACACTACCGAATGCGCTTATTTATATTATTCTTGAATTCGAGCTATTAATTAATTCTATTATAAAAATTCACTAGATAATAAAAAAAATATAATGATATATTTTTTATTTTATAGCTTTAGGTGAATTTCAATTCATTGCAAGTCTCTAAAATTATTTCTAAGGAAAAGGCAGCATCTGCAAGAAACTAGTAGTAAATACCCAGGAGGAACAATTGTATGTGGTTTATAGACATTACAAAAAAATCTGTTTAACTGTCATCTGTTTTATGAAAAAACTGTATAAAACAAATGAAAACTATATATAATATTTCCCACTTAGTATAATTTTGCCACCTGGGTACACTATCTAGGAAACTACTGCTTGAACTGGAGGCAGAATTCTACCCAAGAAGGTCATAACTACAACCGAAAACCATTATAATTTGATTACTGCCTTTTCCCGTAGAAATGCTATGGAATTTTGTCAGTATCTGCATTTTTACGTAGGAATGAACAACTTTTCTTAATTATTTTTTTTGTAAATTCGTATAATTGAATAATTAAATATCTTTACAGTTAAACAGAATAGGAAAAGCCAGAAACAAATGGTTCCATCAGTTATCTCCGTTGGCTGATTTAGTGGCCATTGCGTCTTTCCATTAAGAAGCAGTTTTGTGAAAACTCAACGAATTTATATATTCAGTCTGATTTTGAGTTTCAAGTGGTGAGTGATGTCACCACTTTTGGGTTGAAAATCAAGGCGGTGCGGGGGGGGGGGGGGGCTACTAGTATCAGGGAGAGGGGTGGACAAATGAATTTCGGACACAGCTGTGTACATTTTATTTTCTAATTATAAGGTATAATTTTATGAAGTTTTAAGGCTTTGAATTTTGAAATTCGACAACGAAACAGAAGACATTGAAAGAATTCAATTTTTTCTTCTTCTTTGTCAAGAATTTAAAATTGACATTCTCTCATTTCCAGGACCCCGCGCTTTGAAGTTTCACCTCCCTAGAGGTGGCACCGTGGCAACTCACCCCTTCCAACTCAAAATTAGATTGAAGAACTAAAAGTCTTCGGATTTTTGCAAGAATTATCTGGAAAATCGTGTTTTGAATAGATAAAACTAGTTTTCACTTAATTCAAACGGCAACAGATACGTGACATTTAGCACAGACTTTATGAATTTCATAAAAAAATAAAAATAAAAAAGACCAAGACAGATAAGATAACAGGCGTCGTCTATAAATGAGGTCACGCTATTAATTATAATTTTTACCCCACCTTCATTTTAATTAACATTGTATCCATACAGAAAAATCCTCAGAATGTATCCCTCCCACCCCCCAAATGCGTGAGTCTTTTATGGATGCTACCACAGGGCAGATCCCTCTTATGATTTGTCAAGGCCTAAATTTTTATTTTCTGATTTAACTATGATTATTACAATAACAATTTTTCGCTATAACCTCCTTTATTTATAGTCGAATTTACGCAGCCAGATCCGGCAGATACTTTCCTTGCCGGATTTTTTTTACTGGGCTTCGATCATAAATGACGTCACACATTTTGTATCGTTGGATCTTTGTCACATTAGCGTGACATTCTTCATGGACTAAGCCCTGCCAAGAAAATTCACAACACATTTTAGAGAGAAAAATTTTGTTCTTTGATTTTTTCTCGAAATTTTTGAATATGTATATCAAAGAACAACGAGTGGCTGTTTCTTCCCAGTCCTCTTGCATTTTCGTCTTTCTTGTCTAAAAACAAAGATTGTAGGGTCACAACTCTACTCACCCCTACCTTTTTTCATACTAGCCCTTTTAGCAAACACAATGGCCCCGAAGAATTCTCGAATCTACATTTCTCTACACATACGTATTGCAAGTTTTGACCAAGAAAATTAGTTTTTTTGGATACTTTATTAGCCATATTAGTAATTAGTGTATTAAAGTACATTGACGTACGAGATTTCAAAAATATCGGAGGCATGCGTTTTCGAAACATCACCCCGGAACTTACTTCTGAGCAAGAATGTAAACTACAGGTACATTCCCATTTCACTACGCAGACTGACAATTTATTGTTTTCCCATTGTGCAATGATTTAATCCACTTTTGAATCAAAATTTGACACCTCGGAATTCAATGTATTATTATCATATCATCAGCTCAAATAAATTCAATTGCTATTCATTTATTGAATTTTTTACACATGTTCCTGTAAAGAAATTAAGGTTTTAATATTTATCACCATAGAATTAAGCATATAAATGTACTTAAATATTCAAAATTTTTAATTAATTCACCCTAAAGAAATAAATTATACTGAAATATTACATTTTTTTAAGAACTATTCGGTTATTATAGGATTTTGATATATATTTTACAATTCAAGATATTATTATTAAAAAAAAATTACTGATACTACAAATGTTCCTTTTTTCTGTTAAATGGTTTAGTTTGTTTATAAAATAAATAAAAATATATTTCAGATGATTTTCTTAATGATTCATGTACAGTGAAAATCTTCAATAGCCCTCCCTTCTTTAGCCTTTTCGAAAATTGACGCCGCGCCGCATGTTGGTGTGAAAGAGCTGCACGGGGTACGCGGGACCTGCGGCTGTCACTCAGACGGGCAGTCAGGCGTGAACAAACAAAAGCGGAGCAGGCTATAATGAGTTCGTTGCCATCCAAGGTCAGCCCCGAAATCGGAGCTATAGAAGAGTTTCACTGTACTATTTTTATTGATAATACTTGGGAAGGTTAAATTGTGCGAAGTCCACCGTTATTTCAATTCGAGTATTAAATGCACGTGTAACGCATTTTTTTAATTTTAATTTTTGAGTTGATTTTAAGTGTAACTCTAATCCGGGTATCAAAAACTACAAAATATCCCAATGTGGGACAATTCGACAGAAATTTATTTCCTATGGATTTAGTACGGGGATTTTAACGCAGAATGCACTTGAATTATTTAGCCTTACAACTTCTTGATCATCAAATACAGATTTTAAAGCAATCTGATAAAAAAATTTATTTCTTATGAGTTTCATTATTTATCATGTAACTTAAATTTAAAATTTTATTTCAATCGGTGGATGAGTGTAAATGTAAAATCTAAGCTTTATAATAAAAGAATGACTTTTAATGTCCTTATTTTTCAGAAATAGTATACGATTTAATCGACTTTCGTTTTTATATTTTCGTGGTTACATGATTTTTTTTTAATGTACACGGAAAATGAGGTACAGCCAAACCAGCAGTATATATCCTTGATCTAGATACAAAATATTAGAAACGAACCAGCGTTAATGGTAAAGTTATATATTAAAGCAGGTAGTTGCAGCAAAATTTATTAAGTATTATTACTAATGAATTACATATATTAATTGTAAAATAATGATATTATATAGCTAACTTAAGAAGGAATAATTAAGGATTAATTTTGACAGAGGTATGAAATGTGTAATTGCTTAACAATTTAACTTATAATAAAACAGATTCTAACGGTCTGTTTGAAATTAAAATCAGTGGAATTAATAAACTAATTAAAAAAAATGTGTAACCTTTTAAAGGAAGTATCTGAATGTCTCGAAATTCGGGATTGGTAGTCAAATATTTTTCGCAAGATTGGCTAGTCTTCTCGAACTGCCGGGACTACTAGTTAATCCCCTTTTTCGAGTTTCGCTAATTTTCCATGATAATTAGACGCAGCTTTTTCAAAATTGGATAAAACTCATTTTGTACGTGAAGTTTGGATTTTGTCTGACATTCGAAAAACATGACGAAATATGGCTAATTTAAATATATGAAAATCCTTAACTTGAGACTAAAGATTTTTTTCGTGCGCAAAAAGTATGGTTTTTTGAATTTATTAAATTCTTGTCTTTTTTATAAAAATTTATACTTATTAGTCTTGGAATTTCTGAGTTTGAATAAAGGAGACATGTCATTATTGCATTATAGCATGAACTAAAGTTTACTTACATAAAAAAACGAACTTTTCTAATTCACAGCTAAATCCATTTATAGGATCGTATTTTGAAAAAACACTGGCCGGGGATTGGAAATGAGAATAAATTCAAGTAAAGAAAATTGAAAAGGAAGTGCATCAAGGCCTTGAGATATTTCAGGTGAAGGTAATTTAAACACGCACCTTAAGTAGCTCTCGAAAGTACGGACTGCAGGCAGAGAGAACAACGCGATGTGCTTTGAGACTCTTGCCATCGCAAGCCAATGTGACGTCCACGAAATCCTCATCATCTCGCAGGTTTTCAAATGCCGAAGTAATGCTGCTCTGGTAATTATTCCATCGCAGGCAGAAGTGTTGCGTATCTACCATCGTTATGTCTATTCACCTGAAAACATACAAAAAAATTCATATTATACTTGCATAATTTGCTATTCAATGTATATCATATAAAAATAAAATACATATTTCTTGAGTCCATACTGTGGCTGATATGAAAATAAAAACTGAGCGAAATTTAGATAAATTTTTCTAGGCATATGACAAATCCTGATAAGGTGGTGCAAAGACTCTGATAAATTGAGATAAAGCTTATTGCGAAATATACCACTTGCATAAAGTTGTATAGGGAATGCTTCAGTTGTAGTCTAAAGTTATTTTTAGCGTTTCGTTCATCGTCAATTTATTTTTTAAGCAACTGATAAACCAGGGAGAAGGGTAATAATGAAATTATATTGAAGACTGAATTTTAAATTGTCTAAGTGGAAAGTTTTCTAAAGAGCGCATCATTTCCTCAATAAAAAATGGCAAACTTGTAAAATATTCTAAAGATTTTCAAAAAGGGCGGAGAGCGTTAAAAAGTTGCTTTACATTAGAATGTCATTAGCGAAACTTTTTATGTTAGATAACTTGTGAACTTTGGCCGTGCTAATTAACGAGTTTTGCTTAGTCGTAAATTTAATTCGCAGTGAGATAAAATTTCGTGCTCGGTCCGATCTAGAAGGCAATTATTAGGACGATGGAAATTTGGTTGCGTGGATTCTATAGAAAGCTTGTTCTAAAAACTGCACTCGACTGCGTTTTTTCTCTCAATCTGCAAAAAAATTAGGTCGTCACTCTGGAGCCATGCCAGAACGCACGATTAAATAATATTCTCCGTTGCTTATAAAAGTGCAAGCATTAAAGTATGCTGATAGTGCTATCTTGGTAAAAAGATAAAAAAATTCTTAAAACAAATTTACAGACCAGTCTCTCTTAAATTTAAGTGTCCGGATATTTTCACGAAAACTTTAGCTACAATTTTATATTTTAAATGATTTTCAACAAATAGTTCTCTTTGAATAATATCTAGTAAAACTAAGAAGGAGAGCAGTTACTACAGAAAGTTTAATAAATTAGTTTTAATAGAGAGTGGAATTTTTTATTCTAAAAGCCTTATCTGGTATGATAGGCTATAGCGAACAGAATGAAATCAAAACTATAGTTTACTCAAGAAGAAGAGATAGGTCAAGATAAAATTTCTTAAGCTCGTTGGTCGGTTTTAATAATCAAGAGGGACTATTTAGGCTGTCTGTCGTGAATTCCCATCTCTAATCTAAACATGAAGTCTTATTTACGATTAAAGAGATTAGGAGTATGAATTATTCTAAGAAATGTCCTGAACTCTTATTACTGACATTAAATAATTTTCCAAACTAAAAAGAAAGCTTAGAAATTCAACAATATTTTATTTAGATTTTAATTTTCCATCAATGTTAATGAGTTAAAATATTGTAAAAAAATGTTTAGAAATATTCTCGCTCAGCTGGATATCAACCCAATGTTTCCCGATTGCCGATCGGTTGCTCTAAGACCTAAGCTACTAGAGAGATTGTAAAATACTGCTTCTTTGTTATTAGTTTAGATATGTAACTACTAAAATGGTGGTTTTAACGAACTAAATAGTTACAAACGTTAATGCAACGACTACGTCAGCTAATACAAATTTGAGGAAAACTCTTAATACTAAAAATGAAAAAGCATTAAAAATCTAGATGTTCATTCAAAATATTATGATGATGAAAAGCGTTTCAATTAATACTATATTTAATAATAAGCCTCTAGAATTAAGTAGGGATTCTTCATTAAATTTTTGGTATTCTGTTTTCAAAACTTTTTATTATTCGATTAAGTCTGACACAGAGAATTTATTTAATTAAAACTAGTTATAAATCTTCAAAATTGAGATTGTAGATAATAGTCCAAACAGTAATAAATTCATAGTTTCATTTTATCTTTAAAGCTATTCTACTTAAAATTTGTTCCGAGATATTTGGATGGTAAAAATGGTTTATTTCACATTCAATCTTAAGTTCTCCGGATTGAAATTCATAAAAGTATTTGACCATATAAAAAATGTGGTATATACATCTCCGCCAAATTTTGCCAGAGATTAATTACCTAATCCCGTAAATTCTACTGGCGACTTTTATTTACCGTTATTTTTCTATCGTCGGGTCAAGTTGTTGCGGGTCAAGATAACGGGGCAATTTAAAGGTGTTACCTTGGAAAGAGGAGATCGGTAAGTCGATCGCACTCAACTTCAAGTCACCCCTACCTTTCTTAAGGTCACTCCTTTAAAATGTCCCCTCATCCTGACTGGTAATACTGATGATGCCGGTAATGGAACTGGTAGATACGGACTTTCCCAAAATACTGGACGCTTTCTCGAGCCGTCGTGTTTTCAAAGAGGTCCTTATGCAGTGAGGGGCCTTCCATAAACGAAGTGGATTATTTCGGGGGAAGGGGGGTCAACCTAGTGTCACCCGGTTGCAACAAAATATATAGGAAAATCAAAAAAAAGGGCCAATCGCGAAAATCTATAGGTAAATCGCAGGATAATGGCTCTTGTTTATAGAAATCCCCTTAACGGTAAAAAAGTCAACCCCGGGAAAAAGAGATTTGTATTTTGGTATGTGTCATGATTAATTTGAAGTGTTATATTTGTATAATAAGGTATAGAAACCAAATAAATTAAAAAAACATTAATTAAAAGAAATATTTACCTAGATATTTTGGAAATGTTGTAGCTAAGAAACAATGTATTTAAATTAGACTTTTTAAAATTGTTTGTCATTCTGGGTTAACATGATACACCTTTAAAATACCGCATCATCTTCAAATAATAAAAAATATGTTTTTTTTAGTTTAAGCATCCAAATGCAGAAACACGATTTCCAAATATCACTGTAAATGATCAGCAAACGGTTTAATTAAATCCCCGATTAAAACAACTTTGCCTGTTTTATTATTGTTGTGCTAATTTGATAGACATCTTACTAGATTTTTTCACCTGAACCATCAGCAAACTTCCCTTCTTTGAACGCTGAGGTGAAAACAATGGACCAAATACATGGGATTCGGTCCATTTTTACCCTATTTTGCTAACATCTACGTAAAAACTAATTTTTCTATATAAGCGTATTTGAAAAATAGTCTTCACTTGTTAAGAACTATTTAATGATATAATAAAATGATATTAATTATTTTTCATTACGAATATGACACAAAAACAAACTTTTGTCCCATGCATTTGGTGGATTTGGTACATTGTTTTCCCCTCAGCTTTCAACGAAGTGAAGTTAGCCGACGATGAATTTAAAATACCTAATAGGTCCTAGAGATCTTGCTGATAACAGTTTATATATATATTTAAATTAATTTTTTAATTCTTAATTTAAAACAATGCATTTCCGTGTTATTTAAAAGTATGTGTCAGTATTCCACGGGACCAAACATTAAATTTCATTATATTCGGTGACTTTATAATTAATTAAATGAATATCATGAGAAAAATGTCGGGAAACGGTTCAAAATACAAAAAGGCACGTATGCCTTCCATTTGAGTTCTCAGATAATAACTAAAACAATTGTTAATTTCGCAAATTATGAAGCCGTCGATTATAAACTACGTAATTGATCACGTGACACAGGTACATGTCCTTACTTTAAAAAAATGCATGCTAGCACAAAAGGCTCCCTGAGAGTTAAATTTACCGGATTGAATTTTCATCTCAGGAAAATTAATGTAGTGTATACAATTTTTATAGAAAATTCATGATTACTGATTTGACATATTTAAAATAAACTTTCTTAATTCACACAAAAACATTAACATTTTTCCAAACTTTAACTAAGTTTGACTACTTTCACTATGTGGAGAAAAAGTTTTACTATCAGTTTGATAAGTAATTGCGGTTCTACAAAAACTTATTTGCAAAATTAGCAGAATAACATTGAAAAATGACTGTTATTTTAGATGTTATTTAAATTTTAAGAAAAATTACAATTTGAACTATTTTTAAAACAGCTTCTTTAAAAAGTGACCAAATGGCTTTATAATGGGTTCATTATATTTAGAATTTATATAGCTTTTAACCTATTATTCTATTTAATAGAACATAAAGAGAAAATTTTTTAAAATAGTTATTAATACTGCCGTACCAACTAAAAAGATACATAAGTGACATTGCCGCTTGGGTCGACTTTTTCATTGCCATGTTTAAGAAAATAACCCTAAACGGCAATGTCACTTGTGTATCTTTTTAGTTTACACGGCAGAATAAAGTTCACTAATATAATAAAGAAGCGAACATACTAAGTGGCGGTAGATAATACAAAAAACAAGTTTAAATGATTAGGGAAACGTATTGAAATAAAACACAGAAAAATTGTAATGAATTTTCATGGAATATGCGTCATATATTCATTTGACAGTAGGCACAATCCAGGCTTTGTGACTGATAAACTGGTCACGAAAACGAGCGTTTGAGGATCCAGATACGAACGACCTTCTATTAAAAATCACGTCCACACAGATTTAAAAAATTCAAATAAACGCTACTTTCTTTTACACAAAATTCAGGAAACCAGGATTAGATTCTTCTCTTAAATAAACACCCTATATTGTTTTATTGGATCTCGGAAAATATTTTATAACTATATATTGAATTTTTTAAAACAATACCTTTTAAAAATTAATATCAACTTTTGTCTGACATGGAAGACACTTTCACTACACGGTTTAAAGTCGTTGAGACAACTACAACTAGAAAAATCACATTACATCCCCCACACTTATGTTATCTCTCATCCGTCGAGTATGAGCCAATGATTGAAACAATGAAGTAAACTGTCCTGAAACTGCACTCTTTTTTTTGTATCTCTCTTAAAAAAATGCGCACATTGCTAGTTTCTTTCTTTATTTGTCGTCGCATATCATCATCTCGGGATGAATAATCGTTCGGGATCGCGTTCGACTAGGATGGCGATACTGCTGCAAATGGCTGGAGAGTTTGAGCGAAAAAATGTGCACACGTGGGAACTTATTTGAAATTCGAATGTGGTACTGAGGGACATAGAGGCGATGATATCACGAATCTACGCAATCGCGCGGCATGCAAAAACAGAAACTGAGTGCTTCTCCCGATTCTTTCACGTACCGATCGTCGGCCTGCCGAGTCGTCACGTGAACTAACCCCCAAAATCTCGAGACAGTGCGAGCCTGTCGCGAACGATCGTGATTCGTCAACGGCTCGGACGGATTAATCCTATCGGCGCGACACTGGGTGAGATTATCAATAGAGTGAAAACTGAGCATGTAAACTGTGCGTAGCACACGAGGGTCGTCATGCCGGCGAAAACTACCCCCAAACATCAGTCTATAAAAGTGTGGTGGGAAAAGAGGCGAAAGAGGAAAGGAGGGGGTAGACGTGCGCGAAAGGTACGAAACAAACGAGAATTATCGAACGAATGTGCTGATTTTTTGGGCGAGTCTCTATTTCTCGCAGTGCTCAACTAAATAAAAAGAGATGTGTTTTTTAACCATAATAATTATTGTAGGTCATCTTTCAACGCATCTTTTTCCGAATTCACTCTACAGAATTGATCGGATTTTAAAGAGTTAGGGGTAATTTTCATCTTTAAATCATTTTATAAGACTTCGCGATCTTATAAAATTGATTCAAATTTTGAGCATTTCCAAGTAATATTTAAAAACTGGTAGATTTATTTTAAGATGTAGGAAGCGTTCACCCATTACGTAACATTAAAAATGGAGGGAAGCATGTATTTATCAAAAATTAAAAAAAAAATGTAATGAACAAAGTAGCGACGATTTAGAATTAACAGCCGCATTTTCGGCGGGCTAAATAATCTTTGTGGCTGAGAGGAATTATTTGCAAAACATTTTAAAATGAGCATATAAAGGCTAAATTAAGTTGGAGTTTTTTGTGAAAATTATCTTTCTATATTGTCAACAAAATTCTCGCCCCTTTCGTAATTTTGAAAATTTTTCCTGCCAGATTTCGAGAGAGGGCTATGCAATTAACAAGGATCCAAACGAAATTGCAATATCTAAATTAGATCCAAAACTACAGAATTTTAAATGTGTTTTTTTCAATATATGTCAAAGTTTAAGTAGTTGTAATTTTGTGGTTATATTTGTTCTAAATCGCATAAATACGTGTTGCTTAATTTGATCTAAAAAAAAAACAAGAAATTTCCTCGTTGAGAGATTCTGTGAGAAATATAGAACCTGCAGGATTAAAAATGGATTCTATCCAAAGATATGATTTATTGTTTCCAATTCATGTCAGCTCTCGTTATAGTTGCCAATGCATCTGCTAGATTAGCTTAAAATTAATAATTTAAATTGCAATCAATTCTAATAAAAAAAGGTTATTACACGCGAAGTTCAGCGCATTTTCAATACATTCTCGACAAAAGATTATTGGGATTGAAAAAATGTAATTAAATTGCTGTTAAAGTTGAAAAACTCGGGGATAAATAAAATTTTCAGAATTTTTTCGATTACAGGTTTGTGATTTTCCCCCTGATAAAATGAACAATCTATGGTTAAAAGGTGGATTTTTCTATTTCCAAATGAAAAAATAAATTGGGAATCAAATGAAAAATGGCTGAGTTAGGAATTATCATTATATCATTAATGTAAATTAAGCTTTAAAAAAAACTGCATTAATCTTTCAACTACAATGATTGTTCCTAAAGAATAGATTTTCGATCTTTTTAATTTCTTCCCACTAAAAGGAAAATTGTTTTCTTAGAATATGCATTGAGTAGTAAGTAAATTTTCTGAAGCGGTAATTAATTAACTTTTCTATCGACTTCTTAGCCGCAGGCTCCATGTATATATTTTCCGATGGAGTTTTCTACATAAGGGTATGATTTCCAATGAACTTAATTATTAACATAAAATAAAAAAATTAAATGACTAATTGATAATGGTATTCATTTATGCTGTTTTTCGCTGTTTTTCAAATTTGAAGCATTACAGTATCAGCTTCTTTTGAATTTAGAGTCCAATTTGGATCTGACGTCCTCCCTTAAAAAATTGTTAAAATTAAGTAATTAGCAGTAAACACGACTGCAATTGATGTCAACTAAATGATTCAGCGACTATTTTTTTTCTTTCTGATTACTCTTTTTTGAATAATTTAGGTTTGGGGAGATTATTTTACAGATAAGAATTGCTGAAAAAATTAAATTACCACCATATATAAATAATTGAAACGTGAACTTTTTTCTAGAATGGGTGCCTTCAAACTTGAATTTTATGACATACTCTCAAATTTGGATTTGCGTTATAATTTTAAAGAATATTAGCGCAATTGGAAAATTTTAAAAATATACATGGTTTTTTGAACATGATATGAAAGCGCTTAATAAGAAAACAAAATATGAAATATCTTGAAAATATCCTAAAATATTTTAGAAGAAAAGACTATGTGGAATTGAGAAGAAACCTTATGACGTCACCGGTGCGTCAGCAAGTGGAGGGCTGTCATAAATTAAATTTGTCAGTGCTTTTTAAAATATTGATATTTTTGTAGAAAAGTTATAAATACAGAGTGAACTCACTTAAATTAAACATTTTTTTACATAAGGATAACATTCACATTATAACAGTTCTTTAAACATGTACTTAAACATGTATCCATCCACTTTTCTCATGAAAGAAGAAATTCAATTTTTATACGTTACTTTATCAATTAACGTTCGAAATTGCAAAAGCGTTTCATCAAACAAACTAAAAGGGAATAAAAATAAAAAATATCAAAGAAAAATATTTTTTCAATCATTCTCCGACTATTGAACAAACATAATTTTTTTCTAAAAACCTGCTTGCTCCTGAGTTTATAAAAATTAGTGAATTAATCATGCAGATACATTTACTATCATGCAACCTTAAAACACAAATAAATAAATGTTGTTATCAGTTTTTTTTCTGTGTAGACATTAAAGAATCAGATAGATTTTAATTAATTTAATCAAATCAGTCTCATCGAATATCCAGTTAACATAATTATCTAGTTCTTCACATTACATTCGTATTTTAATACCCGTAATGCGGTAATGAAGTAAATCACCAATTTAAAAAACTTCCTAGCTTCTTTACAAATTTTCTTTTCGAAATTATATCAAAACAATACAAAAATGGGAAAAATGAGATTATACATTTCCACGTAATTAGAATCGGTGTACAAAGGGGAAAAAGTCGGACGTGGTGGGACGCCAGTGGATGTGCTCTTCACGCGCGCCCTATTTAGTCTCGCTGTACACTCGATTAAGATTTACCTTGCGGCACCTGCCAGATCCGCTCACGTGCGTGCACGTTACCCCCGGGGTTAAAACACCATTATTCGCACATTTTCTCCTGACACTTTTTCAAACATGTAACGTATGCAAGGAAAAACATCGTTACTGCACGACACGAGCAGCTTTTCGTTGCCGAAAAACGCTTTCTGTAGAGTCGAGCGCGAGGGTTGATGAAAGGTTAGGTCTCTCCTCGGGTGTTACGGAGGGGAGAAAGAAGAGTGAGAGAGATAGGGAGGCAGGCGGGAGACGGAGAAACTATGAAAGATGATACAACACCTAACTCCCAAAGAAGCTTCTTTCCCGCGAAATACAAAATCGCAGGCATCCAACTTTCCGAAACGACAATTATGTTATTTATATTAGTTCACATCGTTTATAAATAATCTAATTATTGATTTTATCTTTCTATAGATTTCTCATAAGTTGGAGATAATACTACCCTATATTAAAAAGTATTTTTAGTGAGGGGTGTCCTCTACCAAATCGTGTTTGCTGATCACGAATCTGTTAATTATAAGAAAAATAAGTATTCTAAAACTCCCGTGTTCAGTGTTTACTGCTTTAACCCCCATTAAGGGTAGTTTTTGAGAATACTTATTTTCTTAAGACTAGCTGTATCTCCTGTGGCTTTCGTTGCATTAGAGATAGAATTTTCCTTCATTTTATGAGCATTTAATAAACGGCTGATGAACCCGACTTTCCTGCAATAATACACTAACATTTCAAATTCAAAATATGAAGTGGAAGTCTTGAGCTAGAATTGCATACCTTTTCCAAATAACTTACACATCATTATTAATGATAAAACTTTAAATGTTTTAACGTAAAAAGAATAAATTCTTAAAGTTATCAAGGAATGAACGTGAGTGCGAATTTCTTCACGCGGCTCTCTGCCGATAAGGCAGAAAAAATTCGCTTGGCTAGAAAGATTCTCAACGACGAAATCCGGTAGACGCTGCCTGGCGTTGAAGCTTGTCTGGCCTAAAGTACGAATATCATTTCGTGCTTGTATCGAGCACGTCGCAGGGGAGTAGTGAAAGAGGACGCAAATAAAAAGAGAGATACTTGAAGGAAGAGAGAAGCACTCGAACGAGAAACAGAAACGTCCAAAGGAAAAGAAAGAGATAAAAGGAGAAAAAAAATCAAGGATCCTCAAAGGATGTTCCTTCTACATTGTATCTTACAATTATGCAAGAGAAACACAAAAGTATCTCAATTATTCGTTAAGAAATACTTCAAACACACAATTCTTCACCAGCTTCGAAACTATGGATCAGAAATCGAATATTCTGTTCTAAATTTAATAATCATGCAGAATCCTCATATAGATTTTTTAACTGACATCAAAAGCGCAATGTAGGAAAATTATTTTTCCGAGCGAAAAGTCTATTTGCTTACCCACCGAAATTATACAAATGAATGTACACCCAAAATTGGTTAGAAGATATATTCCTACTCGAAATTTCCACATTCTCATTTGGTCATTAGAATCAAAAGAGTGGATTCTCCACATCTCAAGGTCACGCGGCTCTTCCAAAAGTAGTATTCTGACATTCTTTGACACAGAGTGACATCCATAATACATGTCTTGCGTGCACGTGAATTCATTAAAAAAATCAGTTTTTCTCCAAGGAAACAAATTTCCTTGAGTAACTTACAGCCAAATTGTGGTAAATATCGGCGAGTTTAACATTCTCGAGGCATGTGAAACACTAGAGTGTCGAAGAAACGCGTGAACAGGAGGGGGCGACTCGCGAAAAAAATATCGTACGCGATGTCACCGAACGTAGCCGGCAGAGAAAGAGAAAGAAATATATAGAGCGGTGCGACTCCGGAGCTGCAACGTTGGGCCGAGTAGGAGGACTACTCGTCGTTTTCGGATGTGAGAGGGCGAGAGGGAAAGCTGAGTACCACCGTTATTCTTTATCGGCCCATGAGACATCTGTCGTAATAAGCGTGGACTAAAAAATAGTGCGTACGCAGAGAAAAGAGGAGCCGTAGAATTAGAGTCGAAGTGGGGAGTCTGTGCCTGCGGTCGTGTCGCTCTTCGGTCTATCCTCCCCACTTTGGACACCCTCCACCATCCCCTCTCCCCAACACCCCCTTTCAACATCACCAAAGTGTCCTCCCTTCCTTTAGCGAGATGAAAATGCGCAAAGCTAACGGCTTCCAATTAAAAATAGAGCTGGAATTTAAAAGCCTCCTCCCTGCGACGACGCCGTTCGCGAATCCCCGCTCTAGAATCATGTTGCCGACGCTCTATACGCGCGAAAAACGATCGATGTGAATGCTACCTTAGAAAGCTTGCAGATCTTGAAAATTGAGCAAGAGGAGGCTCCAGGATGAACCAGTTCATGCTACTGGGGAACTTTTTTTGCGAAATTGGTAAAAATGGAAATGAGCTTGTTTTGGAAGTACCCTTCCGAACCTCGCTAAGACGATAATAAGAAAAAGGGTGCTAAAAGTGGAGAAGAGCCTTAGCAAAGGGTATTCCCTAAACCTGATTGATTAAACACTACTTATTGAAAAGCAACAAGTCAGTCATTGACTTAATTAGTTGTTATTTAACTAATTGTTATTCAGAAGTGAACAATCTGCAGTTAAACTACACTTGTAGGTTCTGTTACTTGACTAATGAATTAATAATGTTTATGATCTACTATTAAAAAAATGAAAAAAGTGAAGTTCACAGAATGGCTTGAAAAAAATCCAATTTCTAAAACGAAATTAATTCAACTTGACTAAAGTTGATCTGATTTTTGCTCAAATTAAAATAATATATATACTTTCCCTGGATCTGCCCCTGTGCTATATCGCTAAAAAAAATTAGAAAAATCGATCTTTTAAATTTGAATAAGTTCATATCAAAACTGATACTTAAATTTCAAAAATTTACTGTAACAGCTCAATTAGGGATTATCCATAAATTACGTTACATACTGCACGGAGAAAAAGATATCGCACAATGATATCGCAAAACCTTTGTATTGAAATAAAGCACAATATGATAACGTACAAGCAGGTTCCGGAACTTTTTAGGGTATTATAATAATCATCACGATTTTACGCTATTATAATGTGATAATTACGACATATAGCGCAGGAATTACGGTATATATTGCAATTCTTGCGATATCTTTTTCTCCGTGTGGGGGAGGTCTATCCCTAGTATTATAAAATGGAAAAATTTGTTAGGAATTATTCAAAAAATACGTGATAACTATTTTGAATATGTTACTTGTATTTTATTTGTAAATTTTCTACAGGTGGAATTCTTCAGGTTTGGTACTATATAGGAAATTGAAAAATAGATTTTTTCCCTAAGAATCAGGTACCATCAGTTACATTTCCTACGAAACATTTATATAAATAAATATTATTAATGTTTCATTGTTAATAATTATTATATTTCATTATGTTTTTTAACCCGTATTTTGGTCGGAAAGAGAGATGTTCACGAGTCCCAGTTGAAACTTCTTGTGCAGGTGCGTCGGAGGATCCTGTACATGTCCATGTACACAAACCTGCACACGAACCAATACAGATAATCTACAGGAAACTGTACATAATTCTGCAAAGGAACCTGTATGCAAACTAACCTTTGAGTGATACTGTACAGGTTTCTTCACATAGTGAATTAAGATTTGGGTCCATTTACATGCTCTGGTTCAGAATCCTATACATGATCCTGCAAAGGAACTAATCTGCGAGGGTTAGCTGGTGGTGGCTTGGCTCTCTCGATAGTGAGTTCGATCTTGAAGGTAATAAAAGGAAGGACTTTTAGAAGGCCTTTTTTTAAAAGGAAGCCCTATAGCTGTATTTTATAACTATTCACGCTTTTATGATCAGTAAAGAGTCTTTTAAACAACAACAAACAACAAACTGTAAGCGACATGGGTTTTCGCGATAGCTTTATGTAAAGGTCCCTATACGTGTTTCTGTACAGGATTCCGCGCCTCAATTTGCTTCCCAAGGGAACCTATACAGGATCATTCAAAGATCCCTTTGTCGCTGCAGGTTCCTTTGCAGGATCATGTGCAGTTTTTGTCGCCACATTCATGCACAGGAACCGTTAAAATAACCTGTACAGTCTCGTGTGTGGGTTCGTGTACAGGAACATGTGCAAGATCAAACGAAAATTCTGTACAGGATTTTTTAGCTGAGGGAATATTCAACGCGTTTGATGCAAGGGCAAAACCACTAACCAAAAAAAAACGCATGACTTGTTTCAATAATAAACAAATTCAGTTTTCCAAAATGGAATCTCCTCTGAAATGTAAGCAACACTTCAATATTATTTAATTGGTGAATCATCATTTTATTGATCTTAAATTACAAGAATATGTGAAGTCGACTGCAATCATCTCGAAGAAAAAACGAGGAGTGATATAATTTGATGAATATAAAAAATGTTCTACTGAGTTCCACTAGCGTATTTAGTTTAAGACAATATGATTATGTTTTTTCCTTTTACGTATGAAAAAAAACTAGCTGCAGATAGATGCAGTTTTGAGTTCACAATTTATTTTAATTTTAAGCTGCGTAGAAGTCCATAACTGTTCGGTTCTCGTGCAGTAAGTAGTGTTTGAATTTCAAAATGAAATTTGACTTTGTTAGATTCAAGATTAAATATTTTTTTTTCACATTCTCATCAGAGAAGGTATTAGATTTATGTAAAACTTGCCCCCTCCCCCCATTTTTTGTTAAATGTCCATGTTTTGAGACCCCCCGAATCCGAAAAACAGGTTTTTACGAATGTTTCTGTCTGTATGGCTGTATGTCTGTGAGCACGGTAAATTTTGAACAAATCATTCTATTAGATTGTCTATTAGATTAGTTTCGGTAGAAAATTCAATTGACAAAGTCTGGGTCACTGAGGTTAGAGATATAATTTAGACGTTCAAAAACAGTCAGGCTGCTGTTTAGACCGCATGTGCAAATTCTGAATTGTAAAAATAAACTTTGAAATGCGGAAATTCAGTATTTGAAAAAAACGTCAAAAGTTTGTTTGTAACGAATTTGCATTTTTTTAAAGCGAGACAATGAAACTACGTCAGTTATAATACAAATGCATGTTATGACTTATAATAATATAAAGTTATAGGAATGATTTAAAATTTCAGGGATAAACTCGAGTGCGAAGCACGAGATACGTGATGAGAATGTGATCGTTAAAGCCTAAGGAGCTTTAACAAAAGAGAATTCACAATCGCCAAATTACTGTTATCGATGTTTTGACATTTAGTTTTAAATATTCTGTGCACTAGTGTGGGGAATATACAAAGACCGAGCGCTTAACGCGAGGTAAATCATTATGCATGATGCTATGAGAATGTGCCCGCGCAGCGGGCATATTTTTTTAGTTTTCAACATCGGATTAAAAATCAGCGACCTTTAAAATCCCCTTTTACCAATTTTTAATAATCGAAAATGTATTCAGAATACTCGTCCGCCATATTGGATCCACCATTTTGTTTTCGGAGTTTTTGATATCAGATTCGTAATCAGTAAACCCAAAAACCAGTGAGTAACAGAATTTGTGCTGCGGTTAATATTTTTTTAACAGAAAAAATACGCATTATTTGTTTAACAAATGTAATATTTAAGATTTAAAACGTTTAAATCATGGGCCCTTATAATTTTTATTTTGGCAGTAATATCGAACAGTTTAAAAATACAAGCTAGAAGGTTCGATGTGAAACAGTTTAATTATGAAGACTTTATAATTATTTAAATAATTGAATTACAAATTAAACATTTCAGGCCATACTAGAAGGGTCACGTGACGTCGGTATTTGCAATTGTTTGATTGAGAATTTAGAATTTACGTTGAAACCGTATTTTTAAATAGAACTTTCAATTTGAAATTTGAATTTCCTTCATTTGAGATTGGCCCACATCGCAGGAAGCAGACTTTTAAATTATTTTTACACCAAATCGCTCTAAAATATTAAAATATGAAATTTAGCTAATAATATTAAACAATTTACATGAATTAGTTACTATTCATACCTATGACATTTCAAAACGGGGTGGGGGATCAGCTTCAGCGCATTATGCCATTTTAAGGGTGGGGTTCTTAAAAATGTTGATATCAGTATTTCTTTAATCGCATATCCATAATTCAAATAAAGTGTACGAATTCAGGGATAATCGAGGTTCGGTTCGAAAAAGTCGAATAGTGACTATGAAAACGCAGAGTAGTATCGCTGATTGGAATAAATCCTACGAATTTTAGGCTCCTACATAAAAAAATTACAGTATTTCTAAGTCACTGTATTAAATTTTATAATGGATTTGAATAACGAAAATTAATACAGTGCTTTGAAGAAAGTGAAACAGAATGTTGTACCTTTCGTTACGAACGCCTTGCAATCTTTCGAAACCACTATATGAAAAATGGGGGCCACGTGATGTTGTGTTTCACGCTGACGCATAGCAGAAAGGAAGACGGAGAGAAGCTTATGAATGTACACTAGAACATGGACTTCATATCCTTTTTAATATATGCATATACATATATATATTAGGAAGTATATGAAGTCCATGTAATGGTGTACGTATGAAGATATATATGTGTCGCGTGTGTGTGTATACGCTTGTAGGGTCGCTCGCTGGATACAGTGGGGTTGTTTACGAAGACTATACGAATATCTATACGCATATATAAACCTATCTCATATCTATAAATCGCACGCATTTTGCTGAAACTCATGATTCTTTCGGTCTTTATATACTAAACGAGAGAAACGTATCACTACTTGTGAGAAACTTATACTTCTGGGTTAAAAATTTCAAGTGCTTCAGACTTAATTAACTATTTATCGCCCCCCTACACACACTTATTTATGTATATATATTGAAAATACATTTCGATATTTGAGAATCTTTAAAATGCTGTAAAATTTTTGAATGAAAAAGTGTACTTTCTGATTTGCCTTTTTTTATGCATAAAAAAATAATTTTTTTGAAACCCCACACACGAGAGAAACAAGAAATCAAATGACGAAAGTTGTGATGAGGATTTGCCCACGCAGCGGGCGGATTTTTTCATTTACTCTTTATTATGTTTTTCACGATTAAAATAAAATCTACGCACCCTGTTAAAAAGTGATAAATAACAATTTTGTAGATCTTTCTCAAATGCACAGTTTCTATCTACTCATCTTGTTCCGTATTTTCCATGGGCTTGAAGTTCTGTATCATCATTAGGATAAATTGTTCGTATTTTTGAATACTATAAATATCCCTACAAAGAATATTTGAATCATGAAAAACAGTTGTCTCAAAAATGTTTAAAATGCACTCGCTTTTTGAATTTTTATCCAAAATGGCTGGCTAAAGAACTTGACCTTTAGTTTAGAACATTCAAAAATATACCAAAGGCCAAGCCAAACTGTAAACTCTTTCGAAAGTTACTGTGCTAACGAACTAAAAATTTGCAGACTGACAGACAGAATAATTAAAAAAATATATTTTTTTCTGTATGAAGCGACATTCGTGGAGTTTCAGTTTTTTTTATTTTATAAAATGTAAAAGTAATTATTAGCTCATTTGCGAAAGAATCGCGGAAATTTATACTATTAATCGGTATATTCTGTAGATATTTTATATGTTGAAAGATATCAATACAAATATTAACAAATATTATTCTTAGAATTATCTCAGGGCGTCTACTCAAATTCTGTATAAAAAATTCCCTGCCAATTCTAGGTTATTGCCGGGTATCTATATAGGGCCCATATCATGTCATATGCGGCAAGTCTCTCTGCGGCGAGTCTCACCTGCGAAATGTCAAATCTGAGGCATGTTACATCTGCAACATGTCTTTTCTGCGGCATGTCACATCTGCGGCATGTCACATCTGCGGCTTGTCACATCGGCGGAATGTCTCATCTGCGGTAAGTCACAACTGCGGCATGTCACATCTGTGGCATCTCACCTCTGCGGCATGTCACCTCTACGGCATGCCTCATCTGCGGCATGTCACAACTGCCGCATCTCTACCCAGCGGTTTCTCTCCCTCGCGGCATTTGTCACTGTGAAATTGACATTTTTGCGGCATCTCTCACCAGTAAAAATTCTCCCAGTGGCATCTCTCCCTTCCAAAAAATGTTTAATGTCCAATTAAAAATGGCTAAACTGAGGCAAGTCTCCCTGGACTAATTGTCTTCCCGGTGGCATCTCTTCCCCGGAAAATATTTTCGGGTTCATATTAAAATATTAAAACTGCGGCAAGCCTCCCGGAACTAATTGTGGGTCCGGATGCAATAAGGGCACATAAAATTTTTTCGTGCGAAAACGAAGTCCCCTGGAGGCTTTAGAAAAAATTTTCGAATTTTAATTT
>NC_046662.1:91449455-91470142 GCF_010883055.1 Belonocnema kinseyi
GGAGAGATGCCGCTGGGGAGACTCGCCGCATTTTTGCCATCTTTAAAACTACTCAGAAAATTTTTTGCGGTAAGATGCCGCTTGAGAGACTTGCCGCACTTTTGCCATCTTTAAAAATACTCAGAAGATTTGTTGGGGGAGAGATGCTGCTGGGGAGACTTGCCGCATTTTTGCCATCCTTAAAACTACTCAGAAAATTTGTTGGGGGAGAGATGCTGCTGGGGAGACTTGCCACAATTTTGCCATCTTTAAAACTACCACAAAATTTGTTAGGGGAGAGATGCCGCTGCTGAGAGTTGCTGCATTTTTACCATCTTTAAAACTACTTAGAAAATTTATTGGGGAGAGATGCCGCTGGGGAGACTCGCCGCATTTTTGCCATCTTTAAAACTACTTAAAAAATTTATTGGGCAGAGATGCCGCTTGGGAGACTTGCCGCATTTTTGCCACCTTTAAAACTACCAAAAAATTTGTTAAGGGAGAGATGCCGCTGGAGAGAATTGCCGAATTTTTGCCATCTTTAAAACTATTTAGAAAATTTTTTGGGGGAGAGATGCCGCTTGAGAGATTTGCCGCACTTTTGCCATTTTCAGAAGTTCTTAAAAAATATTCATAGGGGAGAGATGCCGCTGGCGAGACTTACCACAGTTTTTCCATCTATAAAACTACTTAGAAAATTTGTTCGGGGAGAGATGCCGCTGGGGAGACTTGCTGTAGTTATTTCACCTTTGGAAGTACTGAACATGTTTTTTCGGGAGAGAGATGTCGCTGGGGAGGCTTGCCGCAGTTACGTCATCTTTGGAAGTGCTTAAAAATATTTCTTGGGGGAGAGATGCCGCTGGGGAGACTTGCCGCTGATGAGAGATGCCGCGAATATGATAATTATCCCTGGGAGACTTTCCCTACTTTTGCCAGTTTGATTTGGATTGGAAAATTTTTCCCGAATGGGAGATGCCGCTGGGGAGTCTTGCCGCGGGCGAGAGATGCCGCAGATGTGACAATCAGTCGTGAGAGACTTGCCACACTTTAGCCACTTCGATGTGGATTTGAACATTCTGCCACGGGTGTGAGATGCCATTGGGGAGACTTTTCGCTGGTTGGAGATGCCACAGATGTTACAATTACTTCCGAGAGGCTTGCCGCAGTTTTAATATTTTAATATGAACCCGAAAATATTTTCCGGGGTAGAGATGCCACCGGGAAGACCCTTAGTCCAGGGAGACTTGCCTCAGTTTAGCCATTTTTAATTGGACATTAAACATTTTTTGGAAGGGAGATATGCCACTGGGAGAATTTTTACTGGTGAGAGATGCCGCAAAAATGTAAATTTCACAGTGAGAAATGCCACGCGGGAGAGAAGCCGCTGGGTAGAGATGCCGTAGATGTGACATGCCGCAGATGTGTCATGTCACATATGTGACATGTCTCAGGTGTGACATGCTGCATGTGAGACTCGCCGCAGAGACTTGCCGCATGTGACATGGTATGGACCCCAATTCTGATCGTATTACATAATACTTTTTAAAAAATCTTTCATTATCTATCTGTTAATGGGTAAATATCAGTTAACTAAGTTTATTAAAAGTGATAAAAAAAAATAGGCATAAATAAAGCATGGTCCGAAAAAGTATATTTTAAAAATATCTGCCCTATACAAATTATTCTTTTTGGTCCTTGTAAACGTATAACTGTATAGGAACGGTATAATTTTTGTATATAAAATCAAATAGTGTTTCTTAATTTATGAAAGTAACTTTATGGAAGGTCAAGAAATTTCCTAAAGGTACAAGCTTTTATTTGTTATAAATAGTTTTTTAATATTTTAAAAGTTGCTTAAAATTCGGAGCATATTTGTTCATATTTTCAGTCAAATATATTCAGGAAGAAATTCTGTTCGAACCTCCTGACAAATGTGCAATTATATCAGACAAAAATGTTGAACATTTCACTTCAAAATTAAGATGAAAAAAATATTAATTAATTATTCATTATTTAAGGTAATTAAAATAAAATAATAAATATGGCAATGTGAACCTGCTAAATTCTGAGTTTTCAACCCAATTTTAAATTTCAAATTTCTTAATTACTCTCAGAGCAGACGCAGAACGTAATTAAATTTTTTGTTAGGTACCACGACTTTTCTAATCTCTAAGTTTTGAAGGAAATAATCGAAAAAGGCGAGAAATGAGTATGATTGTGAATTTACTTACTCACGAGGAATTTCACAAGTTTTTAGAAGAACCATCTATCAAATCACTTGGAATATCACAAATATCATATCGCATAATAGAATTCAATTAAAAATAAATTCGATTTCAACTTTTTTTTAATGTTAAGTTTAGTTGTTAACTGTTTTAATTGCTACATCATTTAATTTACAACGCCTAATTCAAAAATCTTTTAGTTTACGATTTTTCGATTTTTGTCGTAATTTCTAAACGTATATTTTTAATTGAAAGAATTTAATAATAAAACTATATCAATTAATTAATGGTTTTTAAAACTAAACTGTATTTCGAGTTTAAAAAATTGAAAACTATATTATTTTATAATATGATGCTAAATCGTTTTAAATTTAAACAATGTACAGATTTTTACGTTGAAAATTTTACTTTTTCAATACTTAATCCTTAATAATTAAGCAAATCGAAATGTCTGATTCAAACTTTATAAACTAATTTTAATGTGAAAATAACTTAAAATTAATACCATAATTAATTAAATGATTTTATTTTATTTAAAATCCTATCCAAATATTGTTTCAGTCGAAAATATTACATTTTTAACCCATTCAGATCGAAAATGGTCAATTAATAAAATGTCTGAATGAGCAATTACACATCAAATATTCAAAAGTAAACAATTTGAAACTGAATCGTTTGAAATAGAAAGCGTTGAATGGTAAAAATTTCAGAGTGCAACATTTGAGTTTTTAACGTTACAATTGTTATTGTAACGTTGAGTAACAATTGAAAATTATTAATTTGAAACGACCAAAATTTAAAAAATATAATTAATTTGGTATTTAATTTATTTCCAATTGCAAGAGGAACTTTTTTAGGTTTACATTTTTAATGTGTAGAAAAATGTGAAGTATTGTATTTTTAACATTTTTATCAACCTTGAAATTATATAATTCTAATTTTGGTTAAGGGCATGTGATACATAAAAAATTGTCGATTTTACCAGTTTTAGATTCCCCCGGCTTTTTTCTAGAATAATAAATATATTTTTTTTTAATTTGGGAAATGATAGCAAACATGCTAACAGACGTCCCCACACACTTTTTTTGTGGTTTAATTAAAAAAAGTTTTAATTTAGCAAAATGTGATTAATTTGCATAGTGCTTAGGAAATAGTATCGATTTTTTCAGTGTCAGATTCCCCGACTTTTTTCCTAGGATAAAAAATATTTTCCTTCAAAATCTGGCATATGATAGTGAACATGCGAACGGACGTCTCCGCACACTTTTTTGTGTTTTTTTATCAACAAATTTTTTATATTGCTAACAACGTGCGTGTATATTTTGAGGTTATGTGTGTTTTAATTCACCCGAGCGTTACTTCCAAACTACACAATGTTTTTAGACGAAAACTTTGTATTTACAAATAAACATGGCAACTAATCTCCCGCAACTGACCTTGTTTGCAGGCAATCAAAAAAGTTTATTTCATAAATAATTTCCAGATTATCGGAAAGGCAGAGAAGAAAAACGACGTAACCTGAAAATAATGCATATGCATAAAAATGTTAATAACACAATATTTTTTGTTTGTTATTATCCCTCAAAAAAGAGTCCGGGGACTCCTTTATGATATTTTATAGCATCACGGAATTCAGTTTTTAAAAATTTTCATTTTTATGGAAAAAAGCCGGGGCAACTTCAAGTATGACATGCCTTTAAATTAGCAGTAAATTTTATATTTGTAAAGTTTTTATTAAGTTGAAAGAGATATATATTTTTTTTAATTCCAAGAGGTCAATTTTTTATTTTCAACATTATTATTGTGTTTCAGAAACGAATTTTTTATTTTCGTTTTTTTTTGTCTGAATTAGAAGAGGATACTAAAAAAATATAGAAAATTCTCATTTGTGATAAATGGGCAGTACATTATATATTTGTAAAGTTTTTATTGAGTTGGAAGAGATACTGTTTTTTTGTTGGAAGAGGCAATTTTTTCCAATATTTTTATTGTGTTTGAAGAAAGAATTTTTTATTTTCATTTTTTTCTAAATTAGAAAAGGATAATTCAAAATTATTTGTTTTTATTGAGACGGAGGAGAGGAAGTGTTGATTTTCAATTTTTTCTTAACTTAAAATAGTTCTTTTTTTGTTGCTACGGTTGTTATAGAACTGGAAGGAAGGGAATTTGGTTTCTAAAGTTTTTCGAAATAGGAAGAGGCACTCATTTTTTAATATAGTTCGATGATACCTTTGCTGTTTTTTAAAGAAATCGTCTTTTAATTGGCCCAACTATTATAAAAGTGAAAAACGATTTTTTAATTGACAAATAGGGTCGATCGTATTTATTTGTTTTGTGTTCTGAAATTAATTTAATAGATATTAATTTATTTTTGATAAAAATTCAAATGAGATTTTGGATATTTTATACCGGGCTTTGACCTAAATTCATTGCAATCTATATCTTCCAAAGAAACTTTTTTTTATTACGTATTTATCGAGTTGGAAGAGGGACATGTTTCATTCCTTCACATTTTTATTAATGCGAGTTGAAATTGATGATTAGTTTTAATTTAGAGAATTTAAAACGATAGCGCGAATTTATATTTTTTAACCAGAGATCTTTAAATAATTCGATTTATCAAGGTGTGAAAGTTTAAGTTTTGCAGTTTAATTACACTTGATTAAAATTTTTCAATTGCAAAGTGCTAAAAGCTTCTATTTTATATGGTTAAATTATTGAAAGTTTAAATAAAAAATTTTCAAATTAAAATTGGTTTAAACTTTAATTTAAATTTCACTAGTTACGAAGATGTTTGTACTACAAACAGACGCGTCATTGAAGAGATTTGGCGGGGAATCCCAAGTCATAAGCCCAGTACAGTCGGCCAGTGTGATCGTCGCGAGCTCGGCTATAGACGGAATAGCTCGGAAGCCTTCGGGCGTTTTTAGTATAGTCTTTTAGGGAAAATCCCGGTTGGAGATATTACTAGCGGCACTCATTTTATTACACATTCTTATTTAAGAATACTAAAATTTGGTACATTTCTTACAACTTATGTTACGTAAAATTCTTACTTTTGACGATATTTTTTACAAAACTTGTTATTGACCATTATCAGTTTTTCACACTCACCATTTTCAGACAGTAAATAAGACTTTCTCTAAACGTGAATACTAATTTTTTCTTAAGTTCATAATGATACATCAAGAGATACCATCATCTCTTATTATAGTAGGAATCTTTATAGCACTACCCCTTTTATCCCTAAATTCTTACATTTTATTTTAATTATACATATAGGATGAATCAAATATTGATATAGAAAGTCTCTCCGTGTATATAATGTTTCCGCCTTGGATCATAGAGGTGAACGTTAGGGGGTGTCACAAATTATTTAAAATAGCATCATGTATGTAAATTTATACAGTTGATATCCGTTTTAAATAAAAACGATCAAACAAAAACAAGTCACGATCAAAATAATTCCTCTCAAAATTGCGGAATATGTAAAACATTGACTAAAGAATTTATGTAAAAATTCCCTTCTCATTTATTACTGATAAAACTATTGAATTCCGCTTTTCGATCACCTCAATTTTGCCACTGTCTTCGCAACTCTTTGCAGTAGCAGCACTATCGAAAAAATAGATTATAACGCTTTTGTGGCAAGGAAAAAAAACCTGAGGGAGAATAGCATCACTCAGTCATCCTTGTTTATTTATCATCACGTCGGACTTTCTGCAAGAAAGGTAGAATAAGTTTTTTTCAATGTCCTAATAAATTTACCTCAAATCTACCTTTACTAATATATTTTTTCCTATAACACAATTAAAGGAGATAACTCTCTCTTTCTTTCTCTCTCTTTCTCTCTCTCGGTCTATTGGCAAGAATTAATTTAATAAAATGTATATTGTATTTTTTTTACAGAGGGACAATATATAAATATAAATATTTAAATATAACAAGAATTCCTACTGTTCACGAAGAAGTGCCTGACTATCTAAGAAATGACTGAATTTCTCCTCTGGAATTTAAAGAAAAAGAATGGATGAAAAATGATTTTTTAAGATAATAAGATGAAGGTAGCAATTCCCATGCTGCTATTTTGCTTTCTCTCTTTTCGCCTCTTTCTCTCTGAGACTCCTGCCGCCTCATTCCTGCCAAGCTTGTACCCCCTACCAACGTGCGACCCCACTCGATTCACCCCTCAAAAAATCATTACGCCCTTCCGCGGGCTGCGCATGAACGCGGTTTTAATTCGCTCTACTAGAAAAATAAAATATAAACGAGCAAGCGGAGCTGAAGGGATGTTGCCGCGTCTAGCTGCCAGGATGAGAACCCAGAACGAGAGGAGAGGAGAAATCTCGGTCCTTTTTCTTTTCTCTCTACAGCAGTATCCTACCCTACTGCTCTAGGGGTTCCATTGTAATATTTATTGATTGGATTGTTAGGGGCTGAGGGTAAAGTCCGAAGCACCTACTAGATATGGGTATTCTCTTTTTTAAATCATATGAATCCATTTCTATGAAAACTCCAATTATTCTTTTTCAACTGTTCAATTTTTCAAAAATACTGACCATATCACCGAAAAAACTTGAGTGAAGCTAAAATCACAAAAAGGAACCAAAATCAGATTCTTTTTTAATGAAAGTAAACTCTTATGCAAGTTTGCTGACTTATAACTTTCTCATTAATAAAATTTGACACTGACCTTGCCATTTCTAAGAAAAACATTACGTCTGATTAATTGCACATTTGAGCAATGCTCGCAAATATTTAATTCTTTTAACTTTTATCTTGCATTCAAAAGATTACATTCATAAAAATGTTCTTGCTCTAAGACAACGATTTAAATATGGACCATTGTTTGATATACGTAAAAGTAAAGAGAACGCTAGTCTTCTTAAGATTTGACGATTCCTTTGACATTATGTTTAGACGTTCGTTATCTGATACGATGGTAATTTAAAAATATGTTTATGAGGGATGATGGATTTTTCAGTCAGAATAAAGAAAGAAGCAACTCTAAGAGAATCGACAATCATTATAATTGAAAATGAATTTAATTTTTGTTGAATATAAAATTTTAAGCCCAGACAATTTTTGTGTAGAATGGGTGGTCATACTTTTTACTGAGGCATGAGTCACTTTACAAGAAGATATTGCATGCGTGAAAGTATATTGTGCGTAAATGTTCAGGAGTCCACTGCATTATTTGACCTTCTACATGTATCATAATTCAGATGCAATAAAATAGATACTGTTCATATGTGGAAATAAAACTGATGTGATGATAATTTATTTTCAGCGAAAAAATCTCTTGTGAATAAAATTAGAGATGGGCAACGACTGAATCGATGCAATTGCTTTTTCTATATTTTCTTTTACTAATTTCTCTATTATTTTTAACCGCCTCCGGCTGAACAAAAAGACTTTCTCCTGCTAGTTTTAGGGTTCTCATTAGATACAGAGAATTACTCAAATTTGTAATACTGTGGATAATACTTGTTCTGTGATAAATTAAAGGCTTTCTAAAACTTCAAATGCACTTTTTTAGTCGTAAACGATCTTTAGTGAACGATGCACAATTAGGATGTTTTCTATGCCTCGTGACGTCCGGTGAGTCAGGCGCCCTTGAACGAGTATAAAGCAGTATATACTGCGCATACAATTCGCACACACCACTCTACTATGCATGAAGAAAGGAACCTAATATGTAGAAGTAGTTAAGGAAAAGAAGAAAACAGCTTTGCAATTCCAGCTTCGTTATTAAATGTTCCAGCATTTACAAATTATGAATTTACATTTACTTTACTAATTTTAGTCATTGTGAAATGAAGGCACCTTAAACCTCTTAAAAGTATTAATTGTTCTCGATTTCCGCTCGTATTAGTATTTCTTCCAAACAATTTTACAGCCAATTTTTATCAACAAGATATAAGTATCAGGAAGAATTTAAATAGATTCGAAATTCTCAGTTTTTTAAGAGCATCATGATCTAGAACGAACCTACCCTATCTCATTTATTTTTAATTGAAATTGTTAAATTTGTATGGCTTCAAACATAAACTTATTGAATCATTTTAATTTTCATTTGTAGATCATGCATCTCAAGGCTTATAAATGTATTCCATTTTTATGAACATGTTTAAATTGAATATTTTTTCATAGGTTTTCCCTAAACACTGAGATATTGACTGATAATGATTTCGTTGCATCAACGTAGTGTCTGAGAGCTAGGGCTATTATTACGGAACTTTTCGCAATTCTAGCTGTGCAAGTATTACTTATTATTGTAAATAAAATAGATTTAAAAAATCTGAAAGTTTTCAAATAAAGAATGTATTTTTTTGATTGTTAAAATTGTGTTGACTTCGTGGAATTGAAAAAATGTCAGGGGGTTTAAAAGTAGGATTTGAGTTGCAAAAGGAGTCTGAGTGATGGAAAATGTGTCCGGTTTTCTTTTATTTTCTTTTATTTTACTTTTGAAAGATTTCGAATCTCCATTTCACACGAAATTTGTAATGTGCTTACAAATTCCTAGGATCTACATAAGGGCTGGAATTTCCAGAATTTTTAAATTTCTTGTCGCACATAATGAACGTACTGAATTTGCAATAATTTATTAAAATGATTATATAATGCATATTTGTCCGATTCTGTTTTATCGTGAAATGTATATTTGGTTCACTCAAGTTGTCTTCTGGGTTCGAATTTTGATCTTGTTAAGAGTTGACCACAGCGGGGAGGAATAAAGTGGGGGTTGATTAAAGCGGTGGTTGGAAAAGGGTCGATGGCTGGTAGAAAATCTTATTTGTGAAAGAAATGGGCATTTTCCGACTCCATGAAAAGTGGCGAAAAGCAAGTTCAAAAAAAGATTTGTCTCACGTTTTGGCGGGCATTTTCCGCAGAGTTCAAGGCTAACTGGCGTAAAATACTGGGCTCCCAACCTCCTGATCGAACATCCCCCCATACTTTGCTTTCAACACGCTAAACCCCTACTACCCCAACCACCCTTTAGATTACGCACCACAGCTACCTACTCCTTCATTTTTGTCATCTCTCTCTCTCTCTCTCTCTTCTTTCTCCTTCTTTTTCATTCTACCCCCCGTTAGAATCATTTTTCTGTCCTTTTCTGTTTCACCGCAGCGCCCGGAACTTCTATCTTTGTCACTTCCACCCGGTTCCAGATCACAAAACCACCCCTATTTCCAACGTTATCCCACGGCACGCACGTGTTTATCATTTTCGCGTTTGCATTAAAGTAGGAGAGAGGAAGACAGAGAGAACTAAAGAGAAGGAGGTTTCGCAGTAATCAATAAAAATATTACACTGGAACTCAGAAGAAAAAGAAATGAACCACATGTTGGGTTAAATAATCACTTAAAGTGTATTACAAATTTCCTTTTTTCGGAGACTGTAATTAAAACAAAGTAAATATATCAGAAATTAAATTAACTGCTTATGCTTTCATGGTTTCGTAACATTTTGAATGCATCACAGAAGCTTTCCACTTATAAGAAAACATGCATGCCATCATTATAAACGAAAATGTTTGACTCATCATGTAATAATTAGTTTATAGTTTCGTCAATTCTAATTAATAATTTTAATAGAGAGAAATAATATTTCAGATTTAAAAATATATATAAAAAAAAATATTCAGATTTAATTATCTTTTCATTTCGGCGATATATGGAAATGTGCAGATACGGGTGGAAATTATTTTTAATGAAATTATTTGGTAAGAAATATTGAGTTTTGCATAACATTATCAAGGCCTAAATTGAAACCTCGAAAACACAATGCCTTAAAGAACGTTGTTTTAAAATTGAATCTGGCACCATTCTTATTTTACAAAAATATTTTGTTTGTATTCAACAACAGACTCATAATATCAATCGGGGATGACCCATTTGAATCAAGATGTGTAAATTGTTTTACTTTTTCAGTAAGCAACTAAGTTATATTTTCAATAATAATTAAGTGTATAATTTTCTTCCGCAACTTTAGAATGTGTTCAGAAATTGACAACAGCCAATTTCTCCGAATTTTTAGCATGTATATCATGTTCTCGGCAGAAAGCCACATCCGCTCACGAAGTTCAGGGCTTGGCCCATGAATTGGTCCCAATCGCCAGAAATTAATGCGATAAAAGATAGTATCCTCGTCTTTCTATTCGTGCCCAACCAGCATGCGTGTCCTAACCGCACTCCGTGCACGTACTTTCGGCGTGGTCGAGAAGGAGGATTGGTGGTGAGGGAGGAAGTGATGAAGGGGTTAGAATGTGAAATTTAGGGGCAAGAAGGGGTCGAGTTCCTGCATTGTGGTCTCCTGCCCCTCTCATTGCATTCACAAACATTGAGTGGCCATTGACCCTGTCCGTCTAACTCGCCATCAACCAAACAATCAAATTTTCTTCCCGTCACCACAGAACTCATAATATCGACAACACGAAGTTCTTAGGTGTGGCAAAAATTGGACCTTTATGGCAAATAAACCCTATAATCTCTCTAATTAACGAGACTTTACAATTGGACTTCGGAGCGACTTATAACAAACTATCCTAAAAGGATTTTTTGACAATAATTATCAATGCAGCTGTACGTTTAAAAAAGAAATTCCAATGGATTTTAAATAAGACTTCAAAACAATGTCGCGAACTTAAACACTTACTTTTATTTAAAATTGTTTACAAGTCAAATACGGAAAAAAGTAAATGGTAATCATAACGGACTCTGCGATTAAACTAGATTTTTTTAATCGGATGAGGTATATTTATGGTTCATTAATTCAAAGAAAACTAATGAGTGGGCATACTAGTTTAATTCTGAATTACACTCCTAAATCTTGGAAAAAGTGTAGAAAAATTTTTATTATAATTTTCTGATCTACCTCAGCAATTCATATCTAGTAGACTCAAGTAGTATAATACTTTACAAGTCATACGGCACAAGGGACTTGGCTGCCTTCGCCGCCTGGCTAGAATTTGGTTGCACTACTTAATAGTCGTGCAGATAGTGCAGAGGTGGAAATAAGCATTGCTCTATTCCCTAGGCATTCAAGTCTTCACTGCATGTTACCACGTGGAAAATTAGATAAAAATTTAATCACAAATTGATCTAAATCACTGGAAAAAATGTTTGCCTAAACAGTGAAATCGAATAACTGTGGTGTGAAATTCTAGTCCAAACTGAATTTAGTTTATTCATTAAAAATATATGTCTCTCTATAAGAAGAATAGACTTGGCCTTCTTTTCTATATAAATGCAAACCCGTCATGACACGTGAGAAATCCCAACACGAATTCGTCGCACTTCTATCAACTATCTTCTCTCGTCTTCATTTTTTCTCATTTTTTCACAATCAAAAAATTCAAAAATATATTTCTGCAATATCAGAAGAGTGTGAAGTGTAAAGTAGGTCAGCGCCGCCGTATTTTTAATTGCAACGCAGACGGCGCAGTCTTCGGACGAATTCGCATTAGGGGCCGCAGGAGAGTCACGTGACTCGATTTCGTTTTGGTCTGTTCCTTCTTGTGACTGTTCGCTCGCACACTTGACATTTCTGTTAGTTCTATAGTGAAAGACCACACGCACTGGTGCAAAATCGAGGGCGCCAATTACTCCAAAATAAAGCGGAAAATAAATTGTAACTAGTACTAGTTATAAACTGAACAATTATGCAATTACAAAAATCAAACTAATTCACTTATGAAAAGTTAAATTTTAACATTCAAATTATAGTTCACGTTTCTTGCATTTAATCGAGATGTACTCACTTATATTATCAAACACAATTATGCGGCCCAATCTGCAATTAAATTTATGAAGATTTTTTGAAAAAAATAAAAGCCTTTTAATTAAGAATAGTAATCTAAGTATAACTTTTAATAAAATGCATTAAGATCATCTTTTAACCAATTCCTATAACTTTAGGAATAAGGAATTTTCAAAGAATGAAGTGTCCTGATGCAATAACGGCGCAAGAGATCGAAAGTGATCTTCAATTCAGTTTCTAAATCTATATACTTTAAATAACATGATCACGAATGTATCTTATCGAAAAATATTTCAAGGTTGAACTTTAATGTCACGCGTGTATAAATTTATACAATCTAGCTACATTTAAAATTGAAGGTTGGTCTTCACTCGCTACAAATACTTGATTTGATTAGAGAATTGTTAATATTCTTTTTTTTCAATAAAAGAATTAATATCTGAAGTTAAACTATAAGTTTTTCCTCGAAACTTTAGCTAAATAAAAAAATATTTCGACGCCAATGGGTATACGAATATGTTTGATGTGTGCTGCATGCGTGAAAATGTGCGAGACCATTCGAAACAAAGGACCGCGCGTTCGTTCGTAAAATACCAAGGCGCGTATACTCGCATCACGATAACTTCCTCCAGCTGTGATTCGTCATGATCAGCTGACTGTCGAAATTCAAGACCTCAAGACGCTCGATTAAGAATTGTGTTTTTTAAATTATCTGACCGTCTCGCGGGACAAAGCCAACTGTATTTTGGGATAGGTAAGTTGCGGACCGTTCAAACCAAGCACGTACTCGTTCAGAATTTTGTTGGGTTACGACACAAACTTTACTCAGATTCACGGAAGTTAGCCAAAGAGCGCCGCTGTCTGACGTTGTATCAGCTCTCTCGTATATATAATTTAAAACTCTCGATACAAGTGCTGATAAAGAAAATGTAACAGGAAACATTTTCTAGGGAAATCAAAAATTTTTTATTTAATTGGTTTCAAAGTTTTCCTTAAAGTTTAAGTAAGCTATTTTTGCTGGAATGCACGATTTTTTAAATCAAATAATGCGAGGGATAACATCAGATTATCAAAAATCCACTTCTTACTGAATTTAAATAAGACAGTCAACAAAGAGCAGATTAGATATTCTCTAAAAGTATCGTAAACATTTTCCCCTCCCTCTATGATCGACATGTTAAGGTACATAATTTTTAAGTCAGCGGGGCAGGATAAAATTTTTCTAATTTGAAATTTATCTTTACAGTTCTTTTTTCGAATTCTCTGTTGCAAAGAAAAAGTTGTCTATGGTTTGTTGGAGCGTGAAAGTTTAGATATACTTTTAGAGGGAGGGTTTCGCCTTACTCTCCTATTTTTTGTCGCTAATTTCCGTATCATTTACACACCTTGCATTCACGCCATACGGAGTGCGGGCGGAGAACATTCTCCGGTTTGGTGAGAACGTAGCTTAGAAGCCGAGTTTCAAATAAAGGGGTTGGAAGAGCAATCAGCATGCAGGCCAAAATCGTACGCAGCTGCTTTCAAAAAGGAGCTCAAAGCCTTTGTTGCTCCTCTCTTTCGCATTTTATCTAAAGTCATAGCGATTGAAAACAAAATGGCAAAATAATAGTAAAAAATAGAGTAATTCTCTCAGGCCACACTTCTGAAGTTCCCATCATCCCACGATTCGTACCAATTCCCCGATCAATCCAGTATTTTAGATTATTCAGAAACTGACCTTTCTTTTTTTTAAATTTCTTTTCACAAAAACATTTCATCTCGTTCAAATAGAACAAATTGGAAACTCATCTAAAATCATCTTATTTGCGAACTTTCGACACTCGAAGTCCTGCGCCATTGCATATTAAGCACTGTGGATTCCTGAACATCCTTTCTAAAACTCTGCAAGTCCTTCAAATGCCTATCTTGAAGGACAGAGTGGAAATTCAAAATTTCAGAGGCTTAATTTTTTTGAGTGGAGAATAAATTAATGTTAAATAAATAAAATCTCAAGGTAAATAGCAGGTTAGTAACTCTACAGGTGTCTGTTATTATTCGTAATATTCTCTTTAAACTTCTAAAAGTGATTAAAATTTTTGGCAACATTTTCAGAACAATTCGAGACTTGATGTCATTTGAAATAATAGAGATATGTGCTTTCCTTTCGAGTGATGCTTGTCGTACACGACTGCTGACTGGAGTTCAATTTCAGAGATAAGGTCGTTTCGCGCAATCTAGTTACTAGGCGTCTAATCTAATCAAGGCTTCGAATTATGTATATACATATATTTTTTATTTCTTCAAGATAAACCTAACAATAAGACGCCAAAAAATCGTCGTGGAAGCTAATTAGCTCTCGAATTTATTCGACAGGCTAGGACGAGTCTCAGCCTCATTACATTTAATTTGAGACTATTTTAGTATCGTATTATGTTTATGAGTCATTGAAGAAGTTTGCATCGCCTATTGGATTTCAATATTTTTCATTTTCTCACACACGATGGTTAGCCAATTAAAACTCAGAAGCAGGTAACATTAATAAAAAAAAGACGTTGCATTAAAGACGAAAGTCATTTGTTATATGATATTTAACAGATATGCCAAACAAATTTTGTACTTTGATTACTAATGACCCATACGCAATAATCACTTTTTTCGATGCGATACATCATTATTCCTGATAGCCGTTTGCAAATATTTAAATACTTTAGATTTATATATTCACTTTCTTGCAAGGTTACTTGATTATTAAAGAGAACGAAAAAAGATAATGGATGCACTTTAGGCGGTTCGTAGGTGTGTCTAAAAATTCCATTTCTATACAAATTTATTTGAGGAGAGCGGAATAATTCAGCAACTAGTAAAGCCTGGGATCGGTTTTACTGATCTTTTTTTTTTAATAATTGTTATGGGCCTGTGCTAAAGATTCCTTCCTGGATGGATGTTTCGCAACTTCTATCTATTTCTAAAAATCGTATTTTTCAGGAAGGTTTTGATAATTCAAGTTGGAGAACTGATGCAAACATTATGGGGCAAAAGAAAGGAGAATGGAAATACCTAACGGGTATCAGTGTTCTCCATCGTTCAAGGCAAACATGCCGTCATTAAATAATCTTTTCTGTGCACCGCATTCAAAAATCGGGAATGAAAAGAAAGAAAATAAAAGTTACGTCCTCGGCGAGGACCCAGAGGCCTCTAATGGACTTCACCCATTTCCGGCAACATATAAAAGGAAAGGGCGGCATCATTGACCCAATTTTATATGCTCTGTCCTGCAAATATGATTGAAAATCAATTTATTCTGATCTTTTTTCAAATTACCCACTAGCAAAATAGAGCAAAAAATAAAAACTTCAAAGGTTCTTTACACATTTTTATAAAAATATTTACCATAAAATAGTACTTATGTGATTTAAATAATTACTGTTAATACTTTATTCGAGTGATGCAATACGTAGTGTAGAAAGTTTGTTCCAAATGAGAGTGCCTCCTTCGACAGGAAGACAAGTGTCGCGAAATAAATTATTGCGCATGACTTTTTGTTTCAAATTTTCTGGGACGATTTATATTTAGATGGAATTTTTATTCAAATGCATCGATCTATGTCGAAAAATGTTGGCAACCGTACGAAAATTGAGTTCAAAGAAACCATTAGTGGAAAATCGAAGGAAGAAGATTGCCACATAACAATTTGCGTACTACCAAACAGTTTTGTCAATAATTTTGTTTGTACATTTTTTTCTGTTATTTTGTTCGTAGGCCATAAATGATTCATAAAATTGTTATAAAAGTGAACAACCCAAAAATTGTAAACATGTGTGAGAACTTTGTTACTGTTTTCAAGAACGAGCACGTAATGGCTACAACGTCGAAACTATTTTTATTTTCTTGATTCTGCATACGCATAAGCACTCGTACAGCAAATTCTATTTATACCTAATGCCATCGCCTTTTAGTCCTGCAGATTTCTGCAACGACTGGTTGTCTGAAGCAGCATAAAAAATCAAATAACTAGATTCATGTGGAACTGATCGTGCAAGAGATAATTGTCTCAAGGCTGAATTGAAAATACAGTAAAGATAAATATTTAACAAAACGAAAGATCGTTTCTGATATAAAGTCAATTTTCAGTCGGCGATACGAAAATTTCATTCTATGTACAAGAAACGAAATACTTTATAAAATACATAATTGTCTACAAAAAAAAAACTAGGGGCTCAATTTTGTTTCATGCCATGTTCTTACAAACACATTTGGAACTTCAGTTATGTTCGTTCTCTGAATCTATATAAAAACTGATAACCAATTAAATTGCCATTTATATTTGTTTTGTTTAATATGAACCAACTATGGTTCAATTTTGTTTCTGTACATTTTAACAGCCTATCATTGTACAAAATGCTACCTTATTTTTTTCTGTGGAGACTCTCAGGATTCTCGAAACTACATTTTCGGAAGAACAATTTATTTAAATGAATGTAAACATGAATAAGCTGTAGAAAAAGTATAACTGTAATTGCGCTAAATTGTTTTTTTCAGTTTGAGAAAATAAATTATTCCTGTTATTATATTTGCATCTGAATAAAATTCGTCCTCTAGCTAAAAATTATAATTCCCGGATTACGATTCAATTTTATGCAGTTGGATCGAAGAATATTTTGTTAACTTTTCAGAGAATAAAAAATTGCAAATTTGAATATATATTCAGTTTTTAATGAAGTAGTTTTGGATAGGCGGAATTTCGAAATTCAAACATGGTATGCCTTCATGTTTGATTAAATTGGACAAAAGAAATATTCCTGCTTACACAACGCATTCAGATCTCTGATATTTTAATGCTTCTCGCGTGTCGTGTCATCTGTTGCAAAATTGTTAACGTTAAAAATTCTTGTTTTCAAATATTACTATTTAAAAAATAAATATTGTTAAACTGATTTCATGACTTTTATATTTGGAAACCATTATTTAAGAACTGTAAAATTTTAGACATTTTTCGAATTCCAAGGATTCTAATTTGGAAGATTTATGATTTGTAGAGGCTTAATTAAAACTATTCATATTCTACCTCAAAGATTCATTATCTAAAAACTTTATTTTTTATCTTTGTACAATTAAAAGTCATTCAATATTGAAAAATAAACTTCGAACTCTGTAAATCCTAATTAATAAGATTTGACAAAATCATATGGTGCTAAGTCATTTACTAATTCACTAAGTATATGTGGCAATGAATTATACAAAATTAGGATTGATTTTCTCTGATTGCTGCATTTGTGGATGAAGAAAATATTGTATTCACTATACTCGCACCGAAATTATCTTTATTCAATGTTAATTCTCTCTGTATACAAAATCACTAATCCCTATTTAAATTGTACTAATTTATTTATTTTTGAAACGAAACAGTCCACCTAAATTATTTAATGATATTCAAAAATAGGACTGCTAATTAGACATATTTCTGCAATTCAAAATCAAATCTACGAATTAGTAAACGACTTTGCCCAATTTTACTGATTCGCGCTTTATGTAAAGTGAGAGCTTCTTACGTTTACATCAATTCTTACTATTATAGCCTATGCTTTGTAGAAAAAAAAATAATTACATGAATTTAAATTCTTTCGCGATGTTAAATTAATGTTAATATTAATTTCTCTTCCGCTAAAAAGACATTTAAAATGTAAGTTATTGAAATTTAAGAACTTTTTTGTGATGGGGTTGAAACGTTTACATATTGATGTATGTATTCTAAATGTGAGTAATTTGTAGTAAAATATGGAATAATTCTTAGTCAAACTATACTAATTAATTAAGTCTTTTTGAATAATTTATTCTTAACCTTCATTTTTAATATAAACTTTTTTCATCCTTAATTCAGACAAGAATCAGACTAACAATTTTACTAAAAAAGGTGTAGATTTTAGTCCATAGATCATGATATTTTGAAGCAACTGATTATTAAGGTTATTGTACCTATTTAAAAGAAATATTATCAATTTACAATTTGGAAAACAATTAAGCAATTGCACAGTGTTTTGAATTAATTGAAAACGATACTTGTCTAACGATAAGGAAAAAAGAAATAATCGAAATGATGTCTAATTCGTTTACACTGACAATAGATATCTAATTTTGTGTGCGCAATAATAATTGTTACGTGTATAAATTTCACAAAGACTACAATGTATTATTTTATTATATATAGCTATGCATATTAAAATTTTGTATCAATAAAAATGTATTCTTTGCAATATTTGCATTATAATTTCTGATGGAAATATCACATGATTTAGGTACCTAAAAAACTGATATCAAATTCACTCAAAATTTAATATGCAAGACGGGATGAATACAAATCTAATGAAGACTAGACTTTTTCCAATATTTTGTCGCTAACTTAGGATTATAACAACACATAGTGAAGATATTGATTTTTCAATAAGAAATTGATATGTCTAAAGGGATGCATCGAGAAAAATGGTATCGATTTCCGGATGGAAATGACGTCAATTTTTCCCCATACATAATTTATTTCGAAAAAAATAACTTTTATTAAAAAGATTTTTTTGTTCGCAGTAATTTGGATTTAGCCATTGATTTTTACTTTGCACAATCTGCCACCGTCCTCCTAGGCATTCAAAATCATTTCTTTTTTGATCAATTTTAAAGATTACCCATATGCCTCAACGCTCAGCTTTCCGGTAAAATCTTAAAGTTAAATATCTATTTTTCATAGGAAACTTAGCTTTTTTGAAAGATTCAAAACATTTATTTAATCAAAAATCGATTCTTTACCAAACTTTTTTTGCAAAAATTGAACTGATCGTGAATTTAAACTTAAAGAGTCATTTAGATGGCGAACTATGAAGCGTGGGTTCAAGACAAAAAAGAATGAGGTTCGAAATATAATACAAAGTCGTGTCTAGCAGTTTTCTTGTTAGTGAGCGACAAAGGATCGGTATCGGTCTCGGTCTCGGTCCCGAGCATTACGTCACAGGCTCTAACGCTTGGTATTATCCTCGTCTAGCGCTTGTCTAGCCGCTCGACACTACTAACACAGAACGATGGGCAGCGGGAGGCTCAACGAGTTTCAACCAGCACCGACCCCGCGTGCGTCTGCACTTCACCATTTCTGTGAGCATGTGTTCATATATACACTCCGCCAAACCACTCACTATGAACTGAATCATACCCATCAGAATTTTTTTTTAGAAACAGAGAACATTTCTCTCAATCGAGGATTCATTCTTTGAATCCAAGAATATTAAAAAAAAAAATTAAAGCAAATTCCCTTCAATTAAAAAACACTTATTCGAATCAAAGAACAAGTCATTACGTGAAACCACAATTTTTTGTATTAGGCTTTTTATTTCTTTGATTCCAAAAAACCTATTTCTTTTCAGTTATAGATTTTTAAATATCTTTATATTAAAAATAAAACACATTTTTATATCTTCAACTAAAAAAATATTTCGATATAAATTTGTTTTTTGTTCTTTGATCTATATTGTAACACATTCACACACTGAATGTAAAGAAGCGCGCGAACGGCACACTTGGTTCGAAGGCCACTATGCAGACATACCTTGATAGGCGCAAACTCTCTTTCCCACGTCGTCCTTCCGCTAAGTCCTAAGTCCTTGATGACTATCAGTCAGTTTGATGATGATGATTTTTGATAATTGCAGCTATTGTATCAATTCATTTAAGATTTTAATTTATTGAAACGTGTTCATTAAATCGCGGCCGTCACTCTCTTCTCTTGTCTTCCCCTCCGCCGCTATTCCAAATCTTAAATCTCCTCGTTTATCGGGATGTGGCGCAGCCTCGATGATATCGAGTCTGGATGTACGTCCATCGCGCTCAATCCTTTAAACTCAACATTGATCCTGCACTTCTGTACCTTCCTTCTTTCTTCACCGATCTTCCGCTTCCGCACTTTTAAAGTTCTTATCCTTGAACTCCAAACTTCCTTAAAATGTTCCTTAAAATCACTGAAAAACCGAGTTTTAAACTTGTTTAGTTAGCTTTAATTTTTTGAAATTCTCGAATTAGGGTAGCACTGTTCCCCAAGGTAACCAGAAGTGTGGCGCGGATTAGAGGGGACGAGGATCCACTGCGGGATGACACGACACCAGCAGACGTTTGGACACCGGGACTACCTAGTCGTAGAGTGATTGGGAACGCGACTGGCCAAAGCACTTGATTCGCGCGCGGTTCGGTTTGCCCGTTGCTGCGCCTCTCCCGTGCAGTTTTTTTTCGGCGGAGTAGTAGTATAGTAGTAGTAGTAGTAGTAGTAGTAGTAGTAGTAGTAGTAGTAGTAGTAGTAGTAGTAGTAGTAGTAGTAGTAGTAGTAGTAGTAGTAGTAGTCGTAGTAGTCGGCTTCGTGATGTTAATGAGACTGTGTAAGAGTGTTGCTGTATCTTTGCCTGTGTGAGAGAATTTTTGCGAATATATATGTGAAATTTTGCGATTGTGTGTAAGTTTTTAAAAGGATGTGTGAGATTTTGTAGGTGTGTGAGTGAGTGCGTGCGCGGTTCGGGTAGGCGAGGGGTATAGTTACCGAAATGTTAACCTCGTGGAACCACTTTTTATTGAGTGTCGCAAAATTCATAGGAACCTCTAAAGAGAGGGGCGGCTGCGAAGCGGAATGGCGGGAGGACCAGGCGAGGGGCAGATGGCCCCCACTCCAGGTCCCCTAACTCCCCACAGCCCCTGGTCCTTGCCAATTCTTTGCCCCAC
>NC_046662.1:91470242-91477250 GCF_010883055.1 Belonocnema kinseyi
CCCCCACCTTTCTGAACTGCCAGCCCCCTCGCGAATTTCTCCTGAGCGGCCCCCCACACCCCTGCCGGCCCGTCATTTAGCCCGTGCATAGCCAAACTTATGTACAGTTAGCTGCGCATCGAATAGTCGCGCCGATTTTTCTGCCGGCCGGCCTGCTTGAGAGTTTACTCGGTGCATTATATTCACTATTGGCGAGTCTCTCAGTGTTGGAAGATTCCTAGATTTTTTAGACAAGATTTTATGACGGTACTCATTTGGAGTATAATTCGTAATTACTAGGTAGGAATTGCAAATTTATTTTTGCATTGGCAGAAAAACTAAATTGCAACCAATTTATAAATGCAATTTATTAAGTAAAATTTTCAATTGATGTCGATAATTTTATAACTGAAACTTTATGCTTTTGGAGACATTAATTTGAACCAGAATTCTTGGTAAAATGTCATGACCCTACCCCAATTCCATTTAAAGTTATCGTATAATTTGAGAGCCAGGTGATGTTGAGATTTACGAACATTCTTACACAGTCACACATAGGCATCTGACGTATTTGCAATGTCATTTTTGATTTCGGGGGATCAAATTAAGGTAAATGTCCCACTAATAGTGACGGTACCAATAATCATGGCACTTGGTTATAATTTGAATACAGTGTTTTAAAAATGATAAATGTAATATTTGATAGCGAAAAATATTTTTATACATATTTAACTATATTTTATAGCAAAAACTATACATGAGACGCCTGCGTCCCATGTATTTTTTCCGCCTTCTTATTTTCCAATATAAATAAAACATCGTATTGGAATTTTTTTAAATGGAAGAAAATATATCTAACCAGAGCTGTTTAGCTCATTTCAGTGTTTATGTTTACAGTAAATATTGGTGTTTCATCAATTTAAAGACTCTTGAAAGACGGAGCTTTTTTTTTAGAAGATCACTTTTCGTTTTAAAAATACAGATTTCACAGTATTGGACAGTGGTGGATTTATATATTTTCTGTCAATTATAAAAATGTCAACGTCAAATCTTATAAAGATAAGAAATAGGAAGGTGGGGAAAATACATTGAATTGTCATACGTTGTCACTAAATCGTGATTTTGAAGAATATAAAAACCATTTTCCTTTAAGGTAGACGGGTCGAGATTCGTAAAAGAATTTTAAATGAACCCAACGACATTGTTAAAATAATTTAAATCAGTGCTTCGCAGCAGAATTTATTGTAAGCATTATTATTAACGAATAAACTCTGAATATGGCAATAGTTAAATAGGTGTACTTTTGACAGAAGTTTGAAACTTATAACTGATTCAATAGTTTACCTTATATTTAATTTGATTATGTGGAGCTGTTTGAAATTGAGCAGAATTAATTCAGCAGAACTTAAATTTTTAAACTGCTGTAATTTTTCAAAATTTTGATTATACTTTATTTTTAAATGGATTAACTTATTTTATTCTGCAGTATTTTTTACTAATCAAAAATGTTTACTTGAAGTTTCGGTTTTGTGTGACATCTGAACCTCATTACATCACATAGCGAATTTAAATATATATATATATATATATATATAGAACAGGTATATTAGAAAGATAAAGTTTTCTTCGATTTCAGTTGCAGGAATCGCTACAACAGAAATTAAATTTATCCAATGAACTTTCAACAAAACTAAGATAATTTTGTGTTTTTAAACTGTCTCGGAATAATTTTTCAGTAAAAACATTTCGCCTACTACGAAACTGACAGCAGTACGAAGAACATAAAAGTATGAATGAAATCAATCGATAAATCATGACAGCAGACTTGAAAAAAACATTGCACTTATTGCATTTTCATATTAAAAATTATTGCAGTTTTCGAGAACAAATGAAAATATATTTTCTGTGACGTAGAAATAATCACGGACACCTGTCGAAAAGTCGCCTCATTTACATTGATCCTAACATTTTATACATGAAAACATTTTTTTACATTAAAATTTGCAACATATTTTTACACAAGGATTTATTTTCAATTACTAATACTTAAGCTTATTTAATGCTGATATCAATAGAAAAAATGCAACTTATTATTCACATTTAAATGTCGTCATTTATTCAATCTCAAAATTAATTCCATTCCTATTTTTCGTTTTGTTCGAAAAAAAACGATGATTGCTTTTGTGTCAAGTCCTTTCTTTATTTTCATTCACGAAAAATACGGTTTAATTCGTCCGCAGTAAGCCTCATCATTTTAAAAATAATAATTAAGTATGCGAAAACCTTTTTTATATCTGGTGTCCTAATTTATAGCTCGAATTTACTCATACTTTGCCGTTTTCACATTGCTTCTAAGGACGATGCAGGCGACAGCTTATATTCCATTGTAGAATAAACGTTTGCTAAATAGCATGTAAACTTTAACAGCGGAACAGTTTACATGCAACAAAATTTAACTTTAATTTTTTCTGTGTTACGCTAAATATTTCAATCCCAGAACTGATTTCAGATGTAATGAATACATAATTCTGTATTTTTGAGAAATGATAAAACTCATAAGCCCGTGTGGAAATAATTCCCGGCAGAATGGAATTATTCTAGCGCCAGACCTGGATTATTCGTGGCTGTCTGTTAACGCCAAATTAGATTAGCGCTCTTTAGGCGCTATCTATACCTACTGGATAGAAAAATTCCATGACGCAGTTCTGTGAAAACCCACTAATGTCGCTAGCCAGAATTTGACATCAAATTAATCTAAAAATTCCGTCTAAAATCTAGCTTGGCTCTAGAAAGTACTTCTATTTGGACTTGGAAAAAGAAGGCGTCATTTAAAAACTAATTAATAAAAGATAACAAATTACATTTATTTTAGTGCTCAAATGAAAGAAAATAGAAGAAATAAAGTTGCCTGTGTTGTCAGTTCTGTCTCATAGTGCAGATTTGTTAATTTAATTCATCACTAAGTATCGATTGATCTGACGCACTATGCATTGTTTATTGGTAAACTATTGAATGAAAGACAAAGCTAATATAAAAAATTATTGCTGAATAAAGACATTTTATCGTTAGGTTTTCTAGGAAAGTAATTTTCCTTTTCGTATGACATGTATCCAGTACTTATGTACATTAAAACGACATATTTCCTAACCTCAAATATTATGCAGTTCTACCAACAGCACTCAACTTTCATCGTGCAATGCAATTTCAAAACTGCTACCAAAAAAGTTGGCAACAATAACCGGAACCGGATTGCAAGAATCAGATATTCGTCATGTCGCCATTCAGTGTGAATACGTTATCTTTGATACGTTTCGTTTTGCGACCACGAGGTTTGAAGTTTTCCAAATTCTTTTTCAACTTACGGGCGTTGGAATCAAGACCCAACCTCAAAACTGGATTTTCTCATTTTTTTTCCATAAATACTAGAATTACATCTTTTCTAGATAATTAGGGCTTAGTTTCACATAAAAGCTATTGAAATACAACAATTTTTACTCTGAATAACAATTTGAATCAATGCAGGAATAGGCCCTAATGATTTTAAAAATATTTAATTGTATTATTTATAAAGTAAAATGAGAATTTAATTTTGAAGCTGGCTCCTGGTTCCAAAACATTTACAAATAACATTTTCTTTTTTATCAATAATATTTGGAAAATTCTGCCAAAAAACACATACGAGCTATATTCGATTTTTCTTTAAAAATCTGGAATTTGTTAATATTCTCAATGTAGCCCATAGTGCTTTTATGTCAGGAACGGCTTAATTATAAAAATTAGTATTGAATATGCAATCTAGGTCGCATCTAGATCTACTAGATTTTACTAGATTCACTAGAACGCGCCAGTACCGCTGTTGTAGACAGCGGCTAGTCGATTGGAGCGTTACATTTGCGCACTGCCCCAGGATAGTTTCTCGAGATAATGCCAGTATAGACTCGTGGCGGTCTAGGCTGGAACAGTATAGCGCTATGAATTATTTCCACATGGGAAAGAACTTCTTCCTGGTAAGCAAAATTTAATATTTTCAAACCAATTTTACATAAAATTAGTTCAAAGATCTAAGATAGTGGACAATTTTGGGATTTAAGGATTTCAAAAGATTTATTATATGTATCACACTCTGTATTGCATTTTAGCACTTTTACTCAACTTTTCTTCAAAGTTATGTAACAGTAATGGCAGCAAAAAGTAGATCCTGATAATTTATTTCTGTGGCACAAATCCCCAATATGCTTGGATTAGGTTTGTAGACAGAACAATTTGCTTATCCGTTAATTTAGTTTATTTTATGATGAATATAGCCTACGCTCGAGATTTAATCTTTAAATTATTCAGTATTAAGAATTTGTCTAACTATTCTATTTTATTTATTTTTATAAAATATGTTTCACTATGTCGTATAGATTGGAAGGCAAATATATAGTAAAACGCAAATTTTATAAGCATATATGTCCAGGGACGCCTGCCTAGGTTTCAAATCGCTCATGTACCAAAGAGCACAGATCAAATTAAAATCAGTTCTGTTCTCTCAATTTTAAATACAGTCGAACTTGAGTTTCAATCCGATTTTAATTTTTTCTGTAGGCTTCAATCCAGCATAAGTAATATATTAAAAAAATTATATAATTAATATATTATAATCATAACTTCCTATTTCTCATATTTCTTTGGTTATAATAATACTAGGATTTAGGTAGAAGGCAGATCTTGCTGCTTATTCTGGTTGAAAGTGGTGACAGATATGAAGAAAAGTCAAGGTGGGGAAAAATGCAAGTTCCATAGCGGGATGCGCGTACTGAAAGTCCCAAGGAAGAATCGGGATGTAGAAGGTGGCACTCACCTCAGTCTTGTACTTTTAATATATTAATGTAGGTCGATTCGCCTTTAAAACGCTTCCAAGTAAGTTATTAAAGAAATAAATATTTTGAAGTTCATTAGTAAACTTCTGTTTGTATGTTCCTAAACCCAGACGGAAAAAATATATATAGCTTATATATAGTGTGAAGTCTTATATAATATAATATTCATTTGTTTTATGCAAAAAATGTGTAAAACAAATAAATACAGACAATTTTAAGTGTAATTTGTGTAAACTAAGATAAAAGAACTTTAAAACTATCCTGCTTTAATTAGTCGGTAGTATGAGTATCTTGTTTTTTCTAATCAATATATCTAATTTTACTATTTAAAAAAGACATTATCTCGTTAGATCTTCAGTAGAAGCTTTCCGCACAAATTACAATAGAAATTAATATATACATGATAAGCTTCAAATTTACTCAAGCACTCACATTTTCTACGCAAAGTATGTTTCTTTCAAAAAAGCTGTATTCGAAGCTTTAGGACCGATGAATAATAAATATAATTCTCTTTATTGAATTCAATTCTAATTCAATCTTCTATTCACTTAAATGAAACGATATTTTCATAATTGATTTGACAACCACGATTGAAATCAAGAGAATGGATGTTTTGCGAATAATTTGATTTACTAGAATGCAATAATCTATGCTGTGTGCAAATGAAATTTTGTCCTGACACATTGTATTCCCATATTTACTCTTACTTGCATATTTCAACCCAAAATCGATTATGGTCTCGGATAAAAAATTCGGTTTATATATTCATCTTAAAATACTGCTTTCTACTTTTAAAACATGCACAGCTCAACCGATATATTTTTAGATGTTAATTATTAATTATTCGTCTCTTTAAAATCGTCATTGCTGACATTTTATCTCAATTAATAATAATAAATAATAATAAAAGAGAGATTGGGAGACAAAAGATGGCTTTATCGTTTAATTTTTCTTTCCTTTTAAATTAAAAGTCATTTTTGCTCAAATTTAATTTTCTAGGCTGCATGAATTATATTTCGATGAGAGTATTGCGACTGAAATAAAATTTTAGATTTCTAGAAATATAATCTTATAAAACTGAAAGGATAATAGAATAGAATTCTGATGAAAGAAGCTTGAAGTTTTTGTATCAGGGTATATGTGCACGAAACTGGTTTCCTATACCCAGCGTGGCCAAAACGTTCACCCTGAGTTTCGTGCATCCTTCTATACTGCCGAATACACGATCTTGCTGCAACCGGCGCATCGGCGAACTTAAGTCATCCTTGCAGGAAGTGAATCTCGCCAAACCGATCGAGGACGCTTTCCAGCTGTAGAATGCACAGACTCCACGTGTCTTTTTAGACCTCCACAAATATTCTTAAAGCATTGCAAAAACCGTAGTTAAATTGATTTGAATTGACAATTATATAAGTGCAAAAGTTTTAAATTTTTAATTATTTAATTTTGAACGCTTTTAAATTAGAAATAAAACCATTTTAATTCTTTTGAACACAAAATTCTTGAATTTGTACACTTCGTATTCCAAATGACACAATTAAAGATTTTTTCTAATGAAATTGTCCTTTTCTATAATTTTGATCTCATATTTTTTAATTTCAAACACTTGCAATTTTAAGCGGTATTTTTTAGGAATGGTGTGAGTTTAATTCCTTCTCATTATATTCAAAATATTGTCCCTTTTTAAAAATAAATACCTCATGTAAGATTGATTTATTCAGAACGTTTTCAATTCAAAATGATTAATTATTGTTTAAAAATGCCGCGGCTGCGTGTACCGAACTTTCGGCACTGAAGGCTGGATCTTTTCGGTACAAATTGAAAGGAAAAGCCAAAGAGGCTATTTGCACCGAGTTTTTGGTACACGTAGACACTTCGTTAAAAAATTATTTAAACTTCTACTCTTTAAAAATTGGTTTAATGTTAGATTTTTAAATTTGTTATATTTTTAAAGTTATGAATTAAATATCCAGGGACGTGAACTCGCGCTTCGAGCGCGTGCATGTACTGCCTAGTCTATAATAATAAAGTAGGGTGTTGACGCTAATAGTGGGTAAGTAGTAGGCCTCCGGAAACGTACTCAAGGATAAGTAATTCATAGCAATTCATTATAATTTTACGATAAAAAAAAGAAATTTTAAACCTACAAACTAAAAATAACGCTGAT
>NC_046662.1:91477350-91479169 GCF_010883055.1 Belonocnema kinseyi
TCTTTGGTTACGGTCTGAGAAGACGGCCGGATACTAACTTTCATATATCACAACGCTGCTGAAGGCTGGTGACCTTCTCAGCATTAAAAAAAAATGCAAACCCAAGACGACTCTCTCGGCTCCAGTTCTACATCCCTCCTCTCCCAACTGTCCCTTATTAACTGAAGTTTTTGGTGGGACTGACGTTAGAACTACAATCTCCACCATATGACGATTTGATACTTAACTTTGACATCATTGTTCTCCGTCCATAAAAATGCTTAATCGTAATTTTCCCTTTCTCTTTCATGAGATTTAATTTTTCAATTAAAATCGACTCAAAAAATAAACTTATTGCATAAAGGTGTTAGTTGGGCGTATAATATAAACGAGGAATAATACAAACCACAAAATAGCCTCGGAAAGGACTGGAACTTCTAATGACAAAAGGCATGCACACGGAAGATCTAAAGGTCATGTTTCAGGCGCCGAATGAAGACCGGGTGTTTGGAATGCTAGGGGAGTAAATGATCTAAAGGTAAAAGAATTGCGTGAAACTATGGACGTGAAGAAACTAGACATTTTATGTATGTACGAAACAAAGAAAAAGAGATGCGAAACCAAAGACATAAAAAAAGGCGTGTTGAAAGGCGGATTTGAAATACGGTCAGGAGTAGACTGTGAATCACATGGTAAACAAGGAGTAGGTTTCATTTTGAATGAAAGAGCAAAGCAGCATCTCGGAGACAATGGTTTCGTGTCTCCCAGACTGCTGTGGGCTAGAGTGAAAGCAGGAATCAGAAGACTATTTATCATAGCATGCTACGTGCCGGTCGATAGTGATCCTAGAGAAGTAAAAGACGCCTTCTGGGACACTTTATATGACACAATAAACATTTGCGAACATGAGGACAGAATAATTCCACTAGGAGACATGAACGGTTGGGTTGGCATCCAAAATCAGGATACAGAAAGACTATTAGGTAATTTTGCGGATCCAAGAAGAAACTATAACAAAGATAAATTAGTTGGTCTATGCTTAGAAAGGGGTCTGTTTATTACAAATACTTGGTTTAGGCATAAAATGATCCACATGTACACCTGGTCTAAAGGAAATAGCCGCAGTATAATTGACTTTGTTGTTGCGGATGAAAGACTAAGAGAGTTAGTCAAAGATACAAGAGTCATGAGGGGTCCTAAATGCAATACTGATCATTACCTTGTGATCTCAAAAATTAACTTAGGTCGGGGATGGAGAAAAAAGAGAACCAAGAAAGCAAAACAAACGCGAATCAAAATCGAGAACCTACAGAAACCGGATGTGCGAACAGATTTCCAAAATAAGATAATTGAACGCATAGATAGGGCAACATGGGAGAACCGTATAAAAAACAAAGATATAGAGGGCGCCTGGAGAATGCTACGGGATATCCTTGTTAGATGTACGATCGAAGTGTGTGGTACCGCAGTTGTAGAAAGAATGTCTGGTGATGCGTGGTGGAATAATGAAATCCAGGCTGCCCAAAAAGCAAAAAGAGAAGCGTACAGGAGAACTTTGAACATTGAAATGATTATAGACGCGAAAACAGGATACTTAAACGATTAGTTAAAGAAAGTAAAGATACAATTCGAGCAGAAGAAGAGATAAAAATACAAAACGACTTTGAAGGAAGCAAGAAACTACTTTATAAGAAATGAAGGGAAACAAAAGTACAGAAATTGTCAACATGAGAAATAGTAGGGGAGAAATGGTATATAATGCAGACGGAATACTAGAGGCTTTCAGAGACTATTTTAGGAGACAATTCGGAGATGAAGCTATAGGACACCACAACTGCGA
>NC_046662.1:91479269-91480539 GCF_010883055.1 Belonocnema kinseyi
GATAAAGATTTTTCAGATTGATCCAGAATTGTCGTGCTATTTAAGTAAATAACACGTTCGCTCCGCAACACTGCTCCGACCCAGGTTACTGATCAATCTCTCTAGCAATTACCCCAAGCGAAGAACCTCACGAAGTCGTTATGCAAGGTTCCCCACTTGGGTCCATTAGTGACCAAGGTCTTTTGTTTCAGACGTCATTCACTCTACTGACACTCTTTTTATTAAATATTTGCCGCCATACTTTCCCGTCCTGGCATACTTCTGTAGCTTCTTTTATGTCCATGCATTTTTTCATGCAGGCCCTCGTGTTTCTGTGACTTCTCATGTCTCTTCTAACTAGGGTTTCATTCACACATTTCAACCATTCTTTCCGCGGTCTACCTCTGGGCACGCTGCCATTTACTTTACTTTGATACACTTGTTTCGTTGGTCGTTCATTTGGCATTCTCTCAACATGTCCGAACCATCTTAACCGATTTCTTTCCCATGTGTCTACTAGCGTCTCTTCTGCACCACATTCTTTTAGAATTATCTCATTACTTACTTTGCCCATAGTTTTTGTTTTATTTGCGTCGATTTTGAGGCCCATGATCTTCATGCTTGCATCTAGTTTATTCAACATTCTTTGTAAGTCTTCGATAGACTCTGCCATAACAACCTTATCATCTGCGAATGCTAACCCACGTACCCTTACTGTTTCGAGATCAACACCCTCTTCGTCGAAGAGAGCCATTCTTAAACACTTGTCCATAAATAATATAAAGAACCATGAAGACATAACGCATCCTTGTTTAACTCCTTGAATAATATCGAAACAGTCACTCAGTTTCTCATTCACTCTTACACTCGCTTTGTTACCTGTATATATTGTTTTTATAGCTTGTAGGATTCATTCATTGACTCCATACTCCTTCAGGACTTCCCAAAGTTTACTTCTATCTACCTTGTCAAAAGCTCTTTCTAGGTCAACAAATGCACAGAAAACTTTTTTTCCTACTCTTAAACTTTTTTCTGTTATTTGCCTTAAGCTAAATATTTGATCCGTACATGGCCTTCCTGGCACAAACCCACTTTGGACTTCCCAAATCTTTGCTTCTGTTATTTTCATTACCCTACGAATAAGTATTTTTGAATATATTTTACTTACGTTGCTTAATAAGCTAATCTATCTGTAATTATTGCACTCGCATTTATCTCCCTTTCTCTTGTATATTGGTACGATAATCGCTTCTTTCCAATCGTCTGGGACGTCTCCCATCTCGAAACATAA
>NC_046662.1:91480639-91496773 GCF_010883055.1 Belonocnema kinseyi
GTTTGGGTTCACCTATTTTTTGACAATTGAATAAGCTCTCTTAATTTTAATTATGTCAAAGCTAAAATTTCGGTTCCTTGAAGGTTTAATTGCTCTCAAAATTATGTATAAAATGAGCCCAGAATGAAGCCTTTTTGTTTATTTTTTCGAGTAGATATTGCAAAAATGGTGTAAATTTCAATGTTTTCTTAAATTTGTAATAACTTCCGTAATAATTAATATTTTTTAATTTACCTAGGTTTATTTTAAAGCTATTTTCCACACCTTTAAGAATCTTTAAGGAGCCAAAATTTTACCTTAGACATAATTAAAATTAAAAGAATTTATCAATTGTCAAAAAAGAGGTGAACCCAAACTTTTGACCGGTAGTGTGTGTGTGTGTGAGTGTGTATTGGGCTGTGTGCATATATAGCTATTAATTTTTTAATGCTCTCAAATTAAACAATCAGAAATATTGATATTTAAAATTAACTTCTTAAAAAAGTATTTTTAAATTCAATTATTTTTAATTTATAATTGTAACAAATGGAACATCAAAACTGAATGCCTTTCAAATTGAAACAAAAATTATTGCTAAGGCCGTAAAATATTCACCAATTTCAAATTTTGGAACCATCGAACCATTTTGGACTTCTTAAACTTCCAATCTCTTTCCAATCAATATTGTTCTTTTCATCAGCATTTAATTATTCGTTGGTCGTATTTGATGTGACTGAGCAATCATTTCACTGGGCAAGCGAGACTTATCTTTTTTTCTGTTAGAATAAATTCTCGATTTTTCGTTTGTTCAGCAAAATGGCCACTCTGATTGAAATACTTGTTCTAAGTCTAACAAAGTTTGCACTTTCTAATCTATTTCTGCAATACTTACGAAAAACGCGAGTGAAATATATATAGTTAAAAGTTCCTTTTAAAAAATGTGTTAACTCTCTCTCTATCTATCTATCTATCTATCTATCTATCTATCTATCTATCTATCTATCTATCTATCTATCTATCTATCTATATATATATATATAATTAATTTTGGTTATTTACTTGTTTTGAAATATGTTTTTATAAAATGATGATACAGTTCTTCTAGCCGAAAGTTATAAATAGTCGAAACCTCTTTTATAAATAAAGAATCCAGTCAAATAGAGGTTGTATACATTAACCCCATTGTCAGAATTTCTAAGCGAGGATTTGCAACATGACAAGCAGTCTTTCGTGTAAAAATTCGTAGCTCCTTCATCATTAAAAATTAGTGTGAGAATTTTCAGTTGTCTATTTGAAAATTGAATAATTCAAAAGTACGAAACATTGAGTATTTAAATATTTCAAGGTGAACAATTTGAAATATAAATCGCTACGAAATGAACTTTTAAACGTTCTTTTAATTCTAAAAACATATCGTAATCAAGGAAAAAAGTGAAGGTGTTCTTAAAAGTTTATCTCCATTCCAGAAAACATATGCATCTCTCAAACTGGAAAAACTGAAAAACGGATCCAATTGTCCCTCCAGAGAGTATTTTTTTAACAAAAAGTGTACGGTAAATGTAAATAAATGGGAAAAATGAGCTTGATTTGAAAATTTTAGAAGAAGGTCCTGAATAAGGAGTGACTGCGGCCCTTGGGTCTTACTAGGAGATTTGGTAGGATGACTCCCTGAACGTTTGCTAGTCGTCCGAGGGCCATGAACCCCGAACAGGTTGGCCCCTTGGACGTTCACCTTCTGCGTAGCCCCCTCGACTTCGTCCCTCTTGCCGTTTATTCTCTCGTACGAAAGACCCCTACCAGAATCTCTGAAGCTAGCAACCCTAAGGCTGTTTCACTCATCCTCTTTGGTCCCATCCGCCTCCTTGCCACCTCCTACCCACATTTGTCTTACCTGTACGAGTATGCTACTTCACCACTGTTAGATAATCTTTCGCGTTAAAAATCTTGGAGCTCCAGGGCACTGTGTACGCCAAAATTCCTCAGGCCCTGGGCCCCGAGGTTTCAATACTTCTTCATTTACTGTCGAAAAGGAATGCAAAAAAGAAATTTGCTTATAATCGTTAAATCTCCAAATAAAAGATTTACCTCGAGATTTATTTCTCTGATAGTAGGATATAAAAACTCTATTTTTCGTCAGAATCTGGAAATACTTTCTTTGATTCAATGGAACTTTAGCCAATAAAAGAATTTCCTGGCCATAGAGTTCTGTAGTATTTCATTTAAATGATAAAACTTCAAGAAAAAAGGAAGAATTTTTAACCTAATACTTGAATATTTGATCCAAAATATGAATCGCTCACCGAAAAAGAAGAATTTTCAACAAAATACAAGATGTTTAAGATAAAAAAGATGAATCTTCAACCAAAAATAGAATAGTTAGAATGTTAGGAAAATAAATTTTTAACGAAAAGGACAAATTTTTAGTAAAAAAAATTGTTCTACAAATAAAATAAATTATCAACTAAATAATTGCATTTTCAGGTGAAGAAATACATTTTTAAATAAAATTATGAATGTTCGAAAAAAAGAAATCAATTCCTAACTAAATAGTTGAATTTCTAGCCCAAAAGACTAATTTAACACTGAAAAAAAAGAAATATTCGACAAAATATATTGATCTTCAACTTAAAAAGATAATTTTTAACGAAAAATGTAATAGTTAAATTGTCAGAAAAATCAATTTTCAGCAACAACAAGAAACTGAATTTTTAACAATATAGTCAAATTTCCTAAGAAGGAAGTTAATTTTTAAACAAAAAGATGAAGTTTGAACTAATATGATTATTTTTCTACTGAAAAGACGAATTTGTGTCAAAAAATAGAATAGTTATATTTATAATAGAAAAATTAATTTAAAAAAATATATACATTTTTAACCAAGTATATTAATTTTCTACTAAAAAAGGATTTATTTGGAATAACATACACGCATGTTTAACAAAATATTTAAATTTTCAAAGGAATTTTCAATCTCACAGTGCATATTTTTTATTTTAAACGAAAACCAAAAGAGAGAAATGTGTAACAAACTAGTTAAATCCTTAACAAAAATAGATTAATTAGCAACCAAAACAGTGGTGATTTTTAACAACAAAGAAATATGCAGTTCCTACCAAAATAGATGAATTTTCAATGAAAACAACATTTTTTAAATTATCTTAAACTTTAGTTTATCACAAAATAGCTGACTATAGATTTTCCCTGACATTTCATGACTTTTCCTACCCAGTTTTAAATTACCTGACAATCTTTGCTTTCCCTAACAAGTTTTTAAATTTCCTGATTTTCTTTGATTTTCTGCAATTTTTTGGCCTGTAGTAAAGCCTGTTTTCAGATTCTTTTTATTTCAAAGCTTTTAAATTGAGAATTTTTTTCTGATATTCCATATGAAATTATTTTGTTATGCACATTTTCTATTCTAAATTCCCTTATTGAAAAAAGTATTTATAAGTTGATAAGTTTTTCTGAAGATAGAAGAAAATTTTAGGTAAAAAGTGAGTCGAGCGCCACACCTTGTGCATATTTAAATAAAGGGTCAGGGTTCAATTTACTCCATTTCGCTATTCCGAGAGAACCTCGAGGGGAGAAAACGAGTTTTGCTTCAGCTCTAGAAGATACTGGACCATGGTGTCGAATTAGACACGTGTCTAGCGCAACAAGAAATCAATGGAGCTAAGCACATGTCCACTTTTATCGTGAGATAATCTATTTTTAATGCTTTTTAAAATGTTTTCTAAACGTCTAAATTATTAATTAATTCAATTTTCATTCTGTTGACAGATTATTTGATAAAATTGTTAATCTTGTTCGTGTATCTTTAACATATTGAAATGTACTGTGGTCGCATCAAAGTCCTTCGAAAATTTAATTTAGTTTAAAATAATTTTTTCATGTAATTTTATTTAATCAAAGAACCCTAATTTTTTCAAATTATTTCACAAAAATATTGTTGACCAACCTGAATCTATGGGAAAAACTTAAATTTACTGGAAAAAATTCTTATTGTGATTCCCAGTCCGGAGACAACCATAGCCGTCCTCCTTACGCTTCTCAAAAAGGTTCGATTATCATAAAAAGTTGCAAAAAAATTTTCTCTCTTTAATTTAAAAAAATGTCTGGTGATGTTTTTTAATGCTGGCTCACTGGAGACCCCAAATAGGCCATTGCAAGTGCCTACAATATGTGCCTCTTTGTTTACTACAAAACACTTTTATATTGATCACCAGAATAACATTTTGTAATAATATGAGAAGATTATTGGCACATTGGTTTAGTCGGTAGAGTTCGTGGTTCATAATTTAATGATGAGGATTTAGTTCTGGGTGCGTACGGATTTTCTGCAAAATTATATGCTTTATTGCTCTAAAAAAAGCACAATATTATTTATTTCTACAGCAAATAAAAAATGTTACTCATTAAATTTATGATAGACAAACACCTAATATTCTAGTTGAGACTTTCAGCAATATTTATCATACATTTTTACATTCTCATCATTTATGATTGAGAAAGTATTAGAATTGTCGGAAATTTGACATCACACTTTTTCAACGGATCTCCACGTTTGAGACCCCCTGAATCCGAAAATCAGGTTTTCACGATGGCGTCTATCTCTCTGCCTGTCCGTCCGTCCGTAAACACGATAACTCTCGAAAAAATGAACGAATCAAATCCATCATTGGCACACTTTTTCTAGATCCTAAAAGAAAGGATATGTTCGTTAACCAGAAATTTTTGATAAAAATTCAATAAGTGAGCGCATTTTGGAAATTTCTGAGACCACTTTTTTCTGAATTTGAAAATTTATGTACGGATATTTATAGTATTGAAAATAAAAAACAATTTATTCTAATGACTTTTTTCGATAAAAAGAAAATTCTCAGAGTTATAGCGTTTTCAAAATTTTTTTAATCAACCGAAAATAAAAATTTGAAGCCGAAAAACGCACGATATAGAAAAAAGGCAAGAAAAGAAAAACCTTTCTTTTTGAAATCCCTATAAGATTATCATAACCAATTTTTGGATTTTCTTCAAAAATCGAAAATGCAAATTTTGATTGCACAAAAAATAATGGAAAATAAAAAATTTCATTTTGAGGACAAACTATGCAGGATACAAAAAAAGATGAATTAACAAAAATGGTTATCCCCAAAAAGATCTACAATATCGTTAAGAATCACTTCTTGACAGGACGCGTACTTTTTGTTTTATACGTGAAAAATAACGTTGAAAAAGGTAAAATAAAAAAAATGTGTAGAAAAACGACTAAAGTTACGAGAAAAAAAAAATCCAACAAAACCTGTTTACAAATGTCTGTCGGAAATCGAGCACGCAGCTCGAGTGTCCCGATGAGAAAGTGTACCTCAAAGCCTACAGAGCTTTGAGAAACCTAATCTTTGACTATACTTAATTAAGTAGACAATTCAGAATGAAGACGCATATAAATACTGACATCTAAAAGAGATCTTCTTGATAACGTTTTTTTCAAGCATTCCAAATGCAAAGAATAAATATCCGAGGGTGAAGCGCGAGGTGTATTTATGTTCGAGCGCGAAGCGCGACGTAACCTATTATCGAGCGCGAAGCGCGAGAGTCAACCGTCGCCACGGTAAGGTCGTCACACCGTCGCCACCGTAAGGTGGCAGATGGTGTGGCTTACGTCAGAACCACGTCGGGTCGGGTTAGGTTAGACAAGATTATGTCAAGTTTTCTGTTATCGCCGTGATATTGTTTTGCTTTCATTGAACTAAAAATGCATTGGTTAAAAAAAATCATTCCAAAAGAATATTAAGAAGATTGCAAAATATTCATAATTAAAATTCATTTTTGAGCGTGCGTGTGTGTGTGTAATAGCTGTCAATTTGAAAATTGTTTGTCAAAGCATAATAGTTTTCTTCGAAATGCAAACTCTTATCGATAAATTCAAGCAATCCAAACAGACAATGTAATGTAGAATATTTAAAATAATATATAATGCAGAATATTGAAAATTTTAAGTTTTGTAAAATACCAGGTTGAAAAAATATGAATATAAAAACTGTTGAAATTTTACCAATTGTTCAAATAAAAAATTAAAGGGGTCATATCTGGGCCAGATCGGGCCCCCATTTTGGATGCCCAGATTCGGACCCTGTCGGGTAGGGCGTTTCATTTACGGTCTGACGCTAGACCGATTACTCTATCGGGCCTACATTTTTCCCGATCGGGGCCCGACTGGCGCTCCACCAAAATTTCTGCATGGGTGTTTTTGTAATAGATTTAGATGACTCAGTGTTTTGGATTCAGTATGTTCGCCTACATTTTATTTAGCACTAAAGCTTAAAACAAATTTCCAAGCTTTTTTTAAATAATTAAGAATACTCGCACTAATTACAGGGACCCAGTGGTGGCCAGTCTCTCCTACTTATAAAATAAATGTAATCTCTTCATCTGCAAGATATCCTAAAATCCAATTTCATTTGTGACTTTTTTGTGCCCAAGAAGATGAAAATCTTCACAAAAAAACCGCCTCGATAGTCTCGCATTTAAAAGCACCACTGCAACATGTCACGCTATAGATGGATGTCAAATTTTTATAAAAAGTCCCGAGCGTGATTTTAACAAATCACCGAAAGATTCAGTAATGACAAAGAACGAATCGCGCAAAGGCGTTTCATATGTCCTAGAAGTTCCTTTTACATATATTATTATTATTATTATTAATTATTTTCTTTAATAATGTTGTATTTATCCAAGTCACGTAAATCTCGCATGGTGTGTATAGTAAAAGTTAAGCATCAATAAAGCCTGTCATATCAGTGCTTGCGATCATTCCAGGCGCAGGCAATGTATTTTTTAAAACATCGTAAACATTTCCTGCATTTAAACTAAGCCTTCCGCCGCCTCTTTCGCGCGTAATTGAACACCTATCTCGCCTCATTTTTCTTCAGCTCGAAACAATAAAAGCTCAGAAATCGCTCCCTTAATGTACAGATTGTTAGAATTTGTGGCATTAGACTCTTTATGCCCTTAATTTTACGATTTTAATACATACAAGAATTTAAAAAATCCTGAATAACGAAAGATAACTCATTTCATATTTTATATTATAAATCCGATATTTATTATTAAGCAAAAAACTGTATGCGTAATGTAGTGCTTAGAATTTAAAGCATACCTTTTTAAATTGGCTTTTTTTAAATAAGCTTTAAAAATACTTTTTTAAATAAGCAATACTTCTTTTACGAACACTTTTTAACCATTTGTAATTTGATTTTTCAAATATATTACAAATTTGAACATAAATATAGTATTTAAAACATAAGATGAATAAAATTAAATAAATAACAATTTATATTTCTGAAGATGCATTAATATTACTCTCAAATATGACGATTAACAAAAAACTATTCCATTAATTCATAGCTTTAAAATTGTAAAAAAAAGAACGTGAGGTTCTTAAATAAAAGCTCCTTAATTAAGTAAAATAATATGTTCTTGTCAATTCTATGTTTTCAGGTATATATTAATTGATCCTCTTAAAAATTATTGTAAAAGAAATGCATGCAGTAATGAGCTATAATCAGGGAACAGTAGAAATCTTTAAATTACTAGGCTTACTATCCTTGATATTTTTATACGGAAATAAAAAGTTGACAGTCTTACAGAATTTTCTATATAAATTAGGAAAATCGATTCGACGTGAAGGCATAATTAACTCAAAAAATCTCTTTGACAGTGATTATGTAAAATTAAATTCCTGAAAATGTGCGAAAGAGATGTCTTATAAAAACCGATAATTTTTCTAATCAATCCGAATTGCTGCACTAGTGGAAGCCCGGGTGGGGCGGGACGCCGCCGTTGTGGTAAGATGGAAAACTTGATTTTTTCGTAAGTTACGCAATATAAGCGCGTGAATACCCGCGCACTACCTCTTTGACCCATCTTACGCTGCTGGTATTCCAGGCATGTAATTTGAGTGATTAGTGAGCACCACCTCCCTTGCTCCGCACATCAAGACATTCCCATGCCACATGAGGGCAGAAGTTGTACGAATAGCTTAACCTGAGGGTGCTTATCTCCAGTCGCCAGTATTTATATTTTTTTTAGCACATATTGTACAGCTTAATTATGGAATATTAATTTAATAATAGAATTTTATGAATTTTTCAAAGGCAAGTGTTTAATTTTAAGATTAAATGGAAAGGACATCTTGGCGTGGAACGGTACAAGTACTGCGGAGAGACTGAACAATGTTTCTTTGGCTGTCATAACCTTCTTTGGAGTTAGCAGACGTAAAGAACGTGGATTGTATGTGGATTTATATGTAAAAATAGTCCGCGCATTTAAGTATGTTTATAACACGGTCAAATCTAAACGTGGCTTCTGACCCGATGTGTAGACACTACCATAAAAAATTTTAATTACATTACTGCAAAAAAACGGAATAAATTACTTTTTAATTTAAAGATAATAAATAATTAAAGTTTTCCGTCTCATGAAAGAATTTGCCCCAGTCCACCCAGACTTGAGGCAAGACGGGACAAAGGCACTACTTTTTTATATGTATTTTATGTTCGTAAATAATTGCTTTAACCATCTTATCCCATCTCTCCTTCGTTTACCCTGTTTAGGATAGTTTTGAAAATGTATTTATCGCATGTGTGTAAACTTAGACGCTAATGGTCTCTCAATTTATCGAAACAAAATTTTCATAAATTTAAGAAAAAGGAACATTCATATCATAAGTTGTGAAGCTTTCTACAAACATACAATGATTCGCTTTAGTTATGTTTTGGCAATCACTGAACTAATCTAGTGGTATCGATAGACGACTTATATTATTTATTTTTTTATATCAAAATTAAAGTTACACAAACATTATTGCACCATTGCAGAGCTTAGAAAAAGAATAAGATAGAAAAACAATATCAATTTTTGGAGAACAAACACACATAATGGACATTTTAAAGAATTGTAAGCTAGATCAGCCATCGATCGACCTGTTGTTGAAACTTTTATGTCTTATCAGAACCGATTCATGAAGTTTCAACAAAAAAATTTCTTCTGTTCATAAAAGAAAAACTTGTTTGATATTCAAAATACTAAAATAGTGTATGTAGTGTACTTGTCCTATTTCACAACCTTTAATGACACAGTATTATTGATTTGTGAAGTTACAAAAAATGATACTGTTTATGTAAGGGCAGCCTTGTTTATATTAGAAATACTACAGTACTGTATCTGTCTATGTTTTCGCGTCTTCGAGATTCGTTGAATGACCTATTGACGAACCTTTCATGACCTCTTACGATCCAGCAATATCCTATTATAAACTAAAAATCTGCCCGCTGTGTGAGCACATCCTCATCGCGCGCTGTGCGCGCGGCTCGATAGTTTCGACACGTCTCGGACGCGCACCTGTTGGATTTCCTCGCTTTTCGCACTCGAAAATCTATTTCACGCTTCGCGCTCGTTAATTTATTTACCTCGCGCTACACGCTCATTTATTGTACATTCGTCACATTTTTTTCATAATACTTTTGAAATTAAAGGTAAAACCAGCGACAACTGAAGTTAAGTGATTGTGAATTCTCTTTTGTTAAAGCTCTTTTGGCTTTAACGAACATATTCTCATCAAGTGTCTCGTAAAAAAAAATGTTAAAACCGAATTTTCAGATCTAATTTAATAACAATTTTGATATCAAACATCTTCGTGTACCATTTGTCTTTTTGCCCAATCTAATTTGTTTATACGCTATTTCATTTTTCACAGTTAAAATGGAAACTACGCGTCTTATCAAAAAATGATTATTAACAAATTTGTAGCTCTTTTTGGGTGAAAAAATTTCGTCTATTTATTTTTTCCGTTGCTTGCGTCGTTTATCCCAAAGTTTAGATTCTTCTAATTTCAATCTTATTTTATATGAACAAAACAAAAAATACGCGCTAAATTAAAAAGTTATTGATAATGAATTTGTAGATCCTTTAGGGTTGAATAATTTTTTCCAAACATCTTTTATTGCATCTTGCATATTTTGACCACCAAATGCAATTTTTAATTTTCCATTATTATTTATTTTGGTTTGTTAATTAATTGAATGTTTATAGTCGCAACAAATGCCAGGATCATTAGACACTATACTCTAGGATTAATTATTATCTGAAGGGTATCTTTCAAAAAGCAACGTTTTTATTTTTAAGACTTTTTTCATATCTTGCGTTTTATGGCTTAAATGTTATTTTTCGTTCTTTTTTTTATTTTTTGAATGTTATAACTCTGACCTTTTTTTATCAAAAAAAGTAATAATGATCAATTGTTTGGCTTACTAAGCACTACAAATAACCGTATATAAAATTTATAAATTTTGAAAAAAATAGTGTGAAAAATGTTTGAAATGCTTTAACTTTTTAAATTTTGATCCAGAATGGCTGCTTAACGACTTAAGCTTCAATTTAAGACACTAAATAGGTATACCAAAGGTCAATCCAAAATGTCAGTGCATCGAAACATCAACTGACATTTTGGTAGGCTTTCTGATTTTCTGAAAATAAGATTTTTTTAAGACAGAGAAATTACCTTGAAAAACATTGAAAGTATCCATTTTTTATTTTGTTAAAGAAAAACCTTATTATATGAGGAAGCAAATTCATTTAATACCTATCAAGAAGCAACATTCTTATGAAATGAGTACTAATAAATACGCTCATATTGAATACATCCATAGGACTTTGCAACGGTATTTTGATAAGCAACATTTATTAATATTCTTGGAGATTACACTACCACAAAATAATAATTTTATTACCTCACATCTACTAAGCCAGTTTCCCTATGTCTCAGAAGAAGCATTTTTTAAATTCAGAATCTTATTTTTGAAAGTTTTTTTTTGTTTAGAATAATTTTCAACTTAAAAGAATAAAAAAAATTTTTAATGATTCGAATTTGGTAAGTTAAAAAAATGCGTAACAACTCGCAGAGGGGGGGATGAGATGGACACAATTATTATTGAAAAAATGTTACGCGTGAAGGGGGGGGGGGGCAAAGCTAACCGGAAACAAGCGTTACGTGGTTTTCCGCCTATGTTCTTCTAGTACCCTTCGAAATTAAATTTCAAATACTTTCATCAAATTGAAAAAATTAAGTCACTGACTCTATATGTTATCAAAAAATACATTTTCCCTTATATATTTATACAATTCTTATTCAGTCCAAGTTTCGCGATTGTTGCGGCACAACAAAAAATGTATATTTTTGTCTATTCCTTTTTCAGTTTCTAAAAATAATTCTTCACTTGAAATACAATTTAGGACTTACCTACCTTGAAGGTGTTCAAAGTTCTTCATAAATTTATGCACGGAATTTAATTAAAATTTAAATACTACTATTTGAATTGATTTAATTGAAGCTAATGAATTCGTCAACTACATAAAGCAAAAGACAATTTTTCACTTTTATGAATCGTCTCGTCAAATTAATTTAACGAATGAATGTGGATCGTTTATATGTGCAATTACGATCATGTCAAGTGTATATACGAAATCAGAAAGAGAGTCACGTATGCAGAATCTACAAATAATAAATTCCTAATCGTGTTCGTCGGTGCTCGCATACCAGAATTTCGCAAGGGGAGTCGCTGTCGACACCTGAGGTGTACCGAGCGTGTGACTGTGTGAGTTAAAATATATATTTATATAATCATGTGTGTTTGTTTATATGTGTGCACCACAAAACTGTCAGATTCGCAAAAACCAAGTCTCGCGAAACAAAGCAGCGCCTCAGTCGAAGACAATATGTGTGTCATCTGTCTAGAATGTGCAGTGAATTGTCTAAGCGTTCATAGAAGAGCAGTTAGGCAACCTTACACCTTTTCTAAAGATTCAATTTCGCTGACAAACTAGTGACGGATGCCTCGGAATAAACTTGCTGAAACGTATGTATTTCACCACAGTTTTTGCATGCAGAAATTGTTGATTCGCTAGGCTATTTGAATTTTAATTCCAAGGAAGAAAAAAAAAGTAAAAAACTTAACGTAAGATAACAAAGTATATAGGGTTGCTACCAAAGTCCAGATATCACTTTTACAACGCTTTGATCTCAGATTTTATGAAATTCTAATTTTGTTTAAGTCAGAAAAATAGTTTTTTATATTTTGTTTCGGAAGCACCTTTTATCTGCACCAAAAGAATCTGGCTACTTGTACATAAATTTTGGTACACATAGTCACGGCCTTTTGTTTACTAATTTAAATTAACGTTCAAATTTGAATTTTTTAAACAATGGTCATTAAATGCCTGGAATGTCAATCTGGTCAGATATCTGAACAATCATAGCTCAGGTATTAGTAGTTCTCAAACAGTTTTTCTACGTGTATATTTTGATCGTTTTGTTCACATTGTAAAGTGGAAATTAAAAAATATGCGATACTCAATGAATACTAGCATGTATACTAGTTAGTGTGAATTTTCTCAGAATAAGAATAATAATAAGGGACTCTAGTAATAATTCTTTGCAAGAAGTAAAAGTATATTCCTTATTGAAAACAATTGATTAAAGTTCATTATTCTTCTTAAGAGGCACTCCTCTCAGAAGGGCATCAGTATAACTTTATGTAATCTCTTTGTTAAAATTTTGTTGTTAGAAATTAATCTTATTGATGCTTATTGATGTTAATATTGAAAATCCATGGGAAATTGCATGTCTCTTGATTCTAATTTATATGATTCTTTTCACGCCTCTAATTTGAAACGACATTTTTCTCCCAAATAACGCAACTGAAAAAAGTGTATGAAGCATTCTAAGCTTAGATTAAAATGATCGATTGTCAAAATTAGTTTGATTAAAATTACTAAATAGCTCCATTAGACAAATCGAATTTTTTTCAAATTAAAAAAAATTATTAGTTAAAAAATTCAAAAGTCTTCGTAGCAAAAAATACTTTTCTTGATTGTCTTAATTTGAAATATAATGCAATATATTTTCAAATTAATGAATTTGGGTCAGATTTGTCTCCAGGGAATTGAAGACACTGATATTTTGTGCAAGTGAATTATTAATCCCTTGGAATCGTAGTATGGATTGTAATGAAATTTAACAAAAAAGTAATCGACTGCGGGGGCCTAGGAAGATTGCATAAAATTAGCTATCCGCTCGTAAAACGCGTTTTTTGCAGCTGGTTTAAAAAGTCTGATTATGCGTTCATCGGTTCAACTTTATACGCATTCGGGGTGATGTGTCACTGTCGCTGTCAGTTCGCGTTCGCCTGCTTTCCTGCGCCCGTCCGTTCGTTTACTGACCAGCAAAAGACGATTGTCCACCGAGTGGATCTTCCCATCTACCCATTCGGTATTATCTCTATAAGCCTACTTTTCTGTCCTAATATGAAAAAGAATTCGAATCCCTTAGGATTATTTGCAAAAATAGAGGCAGACTAATAAACTGCAAACCAGAACCCAGGTGCGAAATTTGGTCGGATGCCAGAGCTTGACCATCGTTTCAAAGTCAACCCTGCTATGGTAACCGATCTACGGAAACCAGAGTTGGGCCAACTAAGATGTTTTCAAGCTGCCATGGTCGGACCGACGTTGGCGACGGACGTCGGCGGTGAGCGAAAAGCCGACATTCAGCCAAATTCTGGCCCAACTATGGTACGACAATCGGATAAATTGTGGTAGATTGGTCGTTACGACCACAATAATGCGGTCGGTCTGACTCTGGATACAGCAGTTAGATTGTCATAAGTCACCTTGATGCACCCAATGGTTGGTCAAACATTGACCCGAGTATGAGCAGACTGTCGGATAAACCGTCGGATAAACTCTGGTTGATTGTTACAAAAAGACCGTGAAACTGCAGTCGGCCCAACTTTGGTCAAGAGATGACCTGTCCGCCGACGTCACATATGCCCGTAACATTGCATGCACATAACCTACTTCATTTCGATAGATTTGCTTTCGGCTGCAGTTGATCTGCTCGTACTATTGGGAGATCGGATTGGTGTGTTACTCGTAGAAATATATAAATATTAAAAATAAGCCATTAAAAATTCTTAAACAAAAATAGGAACTTTTAAGAGTAAATATTTATTATTTAGATATCTTTTAAATTATTAACTTTAGTTTCAATTCAACAAAAATGAAAAAACTTTCTTAATTTGTGACACAATATCATAATTAAAATGTCTACATGAATATTTTCAAAGTATAGCTCCCCAATTTTTCAAGCCTTTTTTCTAAATTAATCTTTAAAGAAAATTCTACACACAGTTTTTTTAAACAAACGTCAAGTGCTTTGATAGCCGAGTGATTAGAGTACGCGGTAAAATACACTAGTTTAGTTATGGTTCGAATCCTGAACGAGTAAGATTTTTTAAGATTTTCAGTTAGGGCAATTAAATTGTTTATTACACGGTAAAAAGGAATAACTACATTTCGTATACCTTACAATTGACTTGGATTAAATTTAGAAATATCTTTCTGGGTTTAAGCTAAATTGATCTGATTTTATGTAAAAATTCTTTGAATTTAGAATTTGTATCACATTTTACTGAATTTAAACCAAAACAGTTTTAACACTCTTTTTTACTGTGTAATTTCGAAACGAAATTTATTGCTACGTATTAAAACAAATGTACAATTTCCAATGTTACGATTTGAACTTTTCAAGTTTTTAAGCTTTGCAACTGTGTAAATGACTTTACTAATACAACTCAGAGATTGGAACCCCTAATTTTTGAAGGGCCCGTAGACTTCTATGATCCAGCAAGGGTCCAGTCCAAATCCGGTCCCATACGAATTTAAAGGATCTGGGTTCGTAACCGGAATTAAAAATATTAAAGCGTCCAGTGCACACCCGAACCCTCGAGAAACCTTTTAATTTCAAATCCAAGTCCTCAAGGCACTGCTTACTTTTAATTATTTAAAATTGTTTTTGAAGTTTAACTATGCAAGCAACGAATTTTTCACGATTTAGATGTATTTCTTAACTGAGAAAACTGTTTAATGGCAAGAGGAGCCAACTTGAATACAAAATAAAAATGTATAAAAATGCCGGTGAAAAACTATATCTTGCTATTTTGAACAACTTTTCCACCCCCCTAGTGGAAAAATCTTCTGGCTGTCTGAAATCATATCTGGCCCAGATCTGGTGACGTCTAGATCGTCTAGTCATGACAGTTAAGCCTGGACCAGATCTGGAACTGGTCAGCAAATCATAACATAAAAATTTCCAAGTGTCAGTCAGCTAATTTTTTTTTTTATCTTTTTCGAAAGACTGTCAGTACCTAAAATTATACAAAATGCGAAATTAAATCTGTTAGAAATCAACTTTTTGTTTTATTGTGTGGACTGTCTAGTCTGGCCCAGATCTGGGACTAGTCAGCGAACCATAACATAACAATTTCTAAGTGTCAAGCAGTTAAATGTTTTTCACCCTTTTTGAAAGACTGACAGTGTCTAAAATTACACAAAAAAAGAAATTAACACTATTAGAAATCAACTTTTTATCCTAATGTCTTGACAGTCTATTCTGGCCCAGATCTGAAACTGGTCAGCAACCCATAACATACAAATTCCCAACTGTCAATCAGAAAACTTTTTTTCATTCTTTTCAAAAGACCGTCAGTGTCTAAAATTATACAAAATAAGAAATTAACACTACTAAAAATCCATTTTTTCTTATTTCCTTGACAGTTTACTCTCGCCCAGATAAGAGACTGGTCCACTATTCATACCATACAATTTTCTAAGCGTGAATCAATTATATTTTTTTACAAATTTAAAAAAAAATCTCAGGGTGTGTAAAATCATACACAATAAGAAATGAAACATTATTAAAAATCAATTTTTTCTTAAAAAGTTTGATAAAACTATGTTTAAAGAAAAATTTAAAAAAATTGTTGGAAAAAATGTTTGAAAAAGAAATTTTGGAATAAACATTGCTTCGAGAAAACTGTTTCAAAAAAAATTGTTCACACAAAAATATATAAAAGGCATTTTTTGTGAGAAAATTTTGGGGCTTATGCTACAAACTCAAAAAATTGTAATCGATTTTAATTATCTTTCAGTTAACAGTTAATATATATATAATTAAAAATTTGTCATAAGGACAATCGCAGGATTTCGCCGGGAGCGGGTGCTAATCTGAAAAATTGCACCCGCTTCCAGCGAAATCGCGGT
>NC_046662.1:91496873-91500036 GCF_010883055.1 Belonocnema kinseyi
AAAAGTATTAATTAGGAAAAAGAGTTGATAAATGGTTTTTTAAAACTTTTTTGAGTTGTAGTTTATGAGGATGATTATTTCACTTACTTTCCATTCTGATGGTATAGAGTAATGGTTGAGGTTCCCAACTGCTAGGCGATAGATTCAGGTATAGATGTAAGTTCGAAACCGCCGTAGCATCAGAAAATTTATTCGGAATATAATATTTAAAAATTTAATATATGTATTCATTTTAAGCAGAATAAATTAAGATTTATAGATAAAATACCAGCAATTAATCATTATTTATTTTTTTGAATACCTTTTTTGTTATATCTCTAGAGAGTTTAGAGTATAGCAGTACTGCAGAGCGTTACAAACCAGTACTGGGACTAGCGGATGAATAGCGGCTGTCTAGATCGTCTAAGCACAAATTTTGCAAAAGTGTTACAAGTCTGGCAAGCCTCAGACTAGACCACCTGACCTGTGCCAGATTAGAGTATAGACGGTCTAGCCTGGGACTGGCCAACGCCAGAAGATTTTTCCACCATAGCCCTCCCCATTTTCGCTACAGATCATTACACAAAGTTTGAACCCCCAGGGCAACGTCCCAAATATAAACATCACATCCCTCATTTAAGTAAAAACGTTTTCTTTGATTTTATTTAATAATAATAAATATATGTTAAAGGTAACATTAAATGGAAGAACCCATTTATTTTTAGCATTTTATAATAGCAAATATAAATTACATTCATTTACATGATATAAAAAGCAAGAAATATGGCATCACGATTACTGGAACGTTTACCTTTCCAAGTGCAAGAAGTGAGACTGTTGATCTATATTAATTTTATAGGTTACCAAAAAATAATTTTTTAAATACTTCTAAATTTTTGTAAATTTAAAAAAATTCAAAATTTTGAGAAATTCAAGAATTTTACGGAAATTTACTAAAATTTTAAGAATTCAACAATTATCTAAAATTTCTGGTATGTTTCGGTAATTTCCGGTTATTAATAGATAATTTAAGGTATCTTTTCTTTTTGAGCCCAATAAAGTGTGAGCCCAATAACGTATAATTTACTTTACCTAGTGCAAAACTCTACTGGCGTTGGTCAGCCCCAGAATAAACCGTCAAGTATCTGAGCTCGATCAAATCAGACATATTATTCTGGTGCTGGTCAGCACAGTAACTATCTTGTAAAATTAATGGCTAAACCATCTAGATAGATGCTAGGAGGCGCCTGATCAGCCACTACTTAGACACTCCTGTCAGTGGTAAATAAATAAATAATAACTAGATAAATTGTACATATTATATAATGAACAAACAGGAAGTAACATATAAATAGTGAATAATAAATAAACGACTATATATAATATTAAATAATTAAGTATAATGCTAGAAAAATACATTCGAAGAAATTTTAAAGGAAAGAGAATCGAATAATAGCCGTCTAAGTTTATAAGCCGTGCGCGCTATCACTAGACTATTGAATATTGAGGTCAGTTACACCAGACCCCCCCCCCACTCTTAATTTTTGAGTTTTCTATACCTCACTGAATTGCGCCCCAAATGCACTCAAATGCCCCACCGATTAAAATTTTTGCGCCACAAACTTGTAGGAGTTATGTCAGGTGCTATTCGCGGCGGCAGGGGCGGGGGGCACCCCGTAACGCTATACCCCCCATTTGAAAAATCAAATTTTAAATCACATGATCATGAAGATCTTCAAATGCGCTCATATGCGCCATAGAAGAAAAATTTTGCGCCACAATGATAACCTAGTTATTAGCGATCGAAATGGGGCGGGGGGCTTCATTTTTCTAAACTAATACATTTTTACAAATTCATCATACCTATCTTTCTTAACTTCAAATGCGCTCAAATGCGCCATCACTGACAAATTTTGCGCTAGCTAATTAACAAAGATATCAAATCTGGAGGGGGGGGGCAGTGTAACGCAGGTGTTAACTCCTCAACAGTGATGTGCAATATAAAGTTGAGGGCATGGATTCGTTTGACTTCAAAAACGCTCATATGCGCCATAATTTTTTTTTTGAAATTTCGAAAATTGCCCAAGATATGGAGATAACAAAATTTTACGAATTGATGACCAACCAAATTAAAAGTTTACAATCCGCATTGATGAAGGGAGATTCCTATGGGGGTTTAAATGCTCTCATATACGTCATAAAATTTTTTTGAAAATCTTAAAAATCGCCTAAAATATAGAGGTAACAAAATGTGATGAAGTGATGACCAACCAGATTAAAAGTTTGAAATCCGCATTGATGAAGGGAGTTTTCTATGGGGATTCAAATACGCTCATATGCGCCATAAAGAAAAAATTTTGCGCCACATTGATAACCGAGATATGAACGATCAAAAGGGGGGGGGACTAGCGTCATTTTACTAAACTAATTGCCTTTTTGGAAATTCATCATACCTATCTTTCATAACTTCAAATGCGCTCAAATTCGCTACCACTAAAAAATTTTGCGGTAGCTAATTGACACAGATATCGTATTTGAGGGGAGTGTAACGCAGGTGTTTAATCCTCAACAGTGATTTGCAATATAAATTTGAGACATGGATTCTTTCAACTTTAAATGCGCTCATATGCGCCATAATTTTTTTTCGAAAATTTTGATAATTGCTCAAGATATAGATGTAACAAAATTTTACGAAGTGATGACCAACTAAATAAAGATCTTGCAATCCGCATTGATGAAGGGAGTTTCCTATGGTGTTTCAAATGCGCTCATATGCGCCACTTTCGAAACCAACAAAAGCAACAATCAAACCACCAATTAACACTTGCTACCGATAAACTCCCCGATGATATCTCCACATAACCTAAATTGCAATATAAAAATGTATAATGATCTCTTTAGACAGAATTTCAAATGCGCTACTTTCAAAACCGACAAAAAACCATAAACAAGCCCGAGATTTTCAATTGTCATCGATCCATCACCCGATGATATCACTAAATATCTTTAATTGAAAACTAATAATGTTTAAGGATCTCTTCGTATAGGATTTCATATGCGTTCATATGCGCCACCTTCGAAATTAACAAAAAACCATAATCAACCCTCTCATTACCAATTGTTACGAGTCACTATCCGATGATATCTCCAAATAAATTAAATTGCAGTATACAAATTTATCATC
>NC_046662.1:91500136-91506135 GCF_010883055.1 Belonocnema kinseyi
AATATAAAATTGTCTCTTCGGATAGTAATTCAAATGCGCTGATATGCGCCAATTTCAAAATTGACAAAAACCCATTATCAATCCCCTCCTTTTCAATTGTTATCGATCCACCACCCGATGATATCTTCAAATAACTTTAATAGCAAAATAAAAATGTATAATGATTTCTTCGTCTAGGATTTCAAATGCGCTCATATGGGCCACTTTCAAAATTGACAAAAAACCATAATCAACCCTCTCATTACCAATTGTTACGAGTCACTATCCGATGATAACTTTAAATAAATTAAATTGCATTGTTGGCAGTGTGAAAAACTAAGTAGAGAACAATAAATAAATGAACACACTTGTACATAAATTTGATACATATATTTTAGATAGACAGATTCTTATGTTACATTAAAAGAATGAAATAAGTGAAACCAAACCAAGATATATCTTTATGCTTCAAAGGACAAGCAGAGACTAAAAACTGAACCTGAGGACCAAGGGCTAATACCCTCAGCCGAAGCATAGCTACCCGAGTACAAGAATTAGTCTCTGTGTAGAGTCTCAAGTATGAACCATCGTTGTTTCCGACACCTTTCCTCAACGATGAGATTATTAGAGTACTGTCTCTTTAAATAAGTCCGCACTCCCTCCGGGAAGTTGACAACTGAATGTGATTAAGTGGTTTCGTCAGCATTTCTGCTAACATTTGATCTGTTGGGCAATAGATGTATTTGGTGAGGTCCTTTTCCTGCATACCTTTCACATAGTGGTATTTCCTCGCGACGTGCTTGGTTCTGTTACTGAATTTTTTATTATCAGCAAGTTTCAGGCAACTTTAATTGTCTTCTTTTATTTGTACCTTTTTGCTTCATTCCAATGAAATTTTGTCACTGCGGCATTATGTTGGATCAATATGAAGACGCTCGCCGCAATGTCTGGTCTGGTGTTAACTGAGACGTACAAAAGCATCCCGATTAACCTGCGATATTCCTGGTTGTCGTCCATCACCTCTTTGTCCTCGATCTTTAAGTACCCTCTATCCAGTGGTATCGTCGATGATTTTGCGTGTTCTAGTCCAAACTACTTCAAAATCTTCTCAATATATCCCGTCTGGTCAATAATAAATATCCCTTCTGGGTCACGCTCAATCTCCATTCCAAGGCAGTGACGTAATTTTCCTAAACTCGTGAGTTCGAACATTTGTCCTAAGGTTCCACCCATCTCGATGACATCTTCTTCCTTGTTGCTTGCTATTAGAATGCCATCGACACATAAAATTAAATACATCTTTCCATTCTTCGTTTCCTTGACGTACATACAGGGATCTGCCGTTGCTTGAATAAAATCGTGCCTTCGTAGAATTTTGTCGACTTTCTCGTCCCAAACCTTCGCTGCTTGTTTAAATCCATACAGACTTTTATTTAATTTGCACACCATGTGCTCCTTTCCTAGAATTTTGAATCCTTCTGGCTGTTTCATATATATTGTTTCCTTAAGATCTCCGTTCAAAAAGGCAATTTTCGCATCGAAGTGATGAACGTTCATTCTTTCCTTCTCGGCGAGTGTGAGAAAAGTTCGGAAAGTGCTCGATCTTACAACAGGTGCAAATACTTCGTCGTAATCGACTCCGTATTTCTGTGAGGAACCTTGTGCAACTACTCTTGCCTTGTATTTAGATATTTTTCCGTCAGCATCTTTTTTCAGTTTGAATACCCACTTGCATCCAATTACCTTTCTATCTTTTGGTGGCTCGACCAGCATCCACGGTCCATTTTTCACTAAGGAGCCGATTTCTTCTTCCGTTGCTTTTCTCCACTCTTCTTCATTAAAACTACACATTGCTTCCTTAAAATCCCTCGGTTCATCGTCCATCTGCGTAGCGATATATCCTGCTGTGTAAAAATTAGGTGGCACTCCTTTATTTACTCTTTCAGATTATAGATTTTATGCTTTCACAATGATTCATTTTGATAAAAAGAGATATTTCGGGTTTCACTCGTGTAAAAACTACGAATTGTTTGCCAACGTTTCGTAAACATTGCAGTTCACATCTTCAGGGCTGACCTGAAACTGAGGTATCAGGTCATGATGTTCTTAGGTATACTTTCTACGATGCCTGTGATTGGCCAGAGCGCCCCACCGTGGGGACTGGTCGAACTTGATTGGCCAATCAAGTCTTTTTTAAAAAATCCCGGGAGAACGGAAAGCCAAATCGGATTGGTGTTATAAGTATCCATTGTCCCTATTGATGTTATTAGGGTCTTTTAAGATTTCGATTGCTTCTCTATGTTTTCTTGGAAATTTGTTGTGTGTTTTTGCAATGACTGTTGTTTCATCAAATAAAATGTTATGTCCTGTTTCGATATGATGTTCAGCTAGTGCTGATTGCGTGAAATGTTTTAGCCTGACTTTACTTTCATGTTCCTTCATACGTTGGCTCACCGCTCTCCCGGTTTCTCCAATATAGACTTTGCCACAAGAACAAGGGATTTTATATACTTCTGGATCACTGAAGGGTGCCTTTTTGATCTTTAGGATTATTTAGTAGTTGTCCTATTTTCGCAGGTGGTTTAAATATGGTTTGGATGTTGTGTTTGTTGAGAATTCTTCCTATTAGTTCTGTGATACCTTGGATGTAGGGTAGGGTGGTGGTCATTTCTCTCTCTCTTTCCTTCGACCAGTCCCCACGGTGGGGCGCTCTGGCCAATCACAGGCATTGTAGAAAGTATACCTAAGAACATCATGACCTGATACCTCAGTTTCAGGTCAAACAGTTCGTAGTTTTTTACACGAGTGAAACCCGAAATATCTCTTTTAGTCACTCTTTCAGATTGTCGTCGATTTTTTTGCTTATCCACTTCAATATTTTCATCCTGAATGCTCACTGATCCCTCTTATAAATTCGATGTTGATTCGGTTTCCTCGATATCAGTGTTTTTATCATTTGATTCCTCGTCTTCTCGATCAGCTGCTTCTGCACTTTGTACTGGTTCTTCGATTATCCTGTCCGCCATACCTTCTTCCTCGAATTTTGAATTTATTTTAACTGTGGATTTTTTGCGAGTTTTTTCTTCAGAAAATTTGGTTTTCACAATTTTGTCGTTAGCAAATATGACATCCCGACTGATTTGAATTTTGTTTGTTTCCGTATCCAGTAGTATCCAGTAGGGTTTAACCCCGTACCATAATTCATGAGGAATTTCTTTTTTCTTTATTTTTCGTCGGCAGTCTGTTTTGAAGATAATTTGCGGTACTTACGGCTTCCCCATAAAATTTTGTATCGATATAAGCATCAAAAATCATACATCGAGCCATTTCAATTAATAATCAATTCTTTCTTTCAGCAACCCCGTTCTGCTCAGGTGTGTACGCTACTGTAAACTGTGATTTGATTTCTTCTGACTTTAAATATTGGCTTCAATTATCATTAATGTACTCCTTTCCTCGATCGGAGCATAGGGCCACAAACGTCCGTATGTACTAGTTCCAGTATTGCATCTGTATTTGATTTTGATTGTTTGGCAAATGGCTTTCGAGTCATTTTTCCTTCAACACAGCATTCACATGTCTGTCTGATACCGCAATCCTTTATGATAAAACCTGTAGCGAGGTCTTTTGTTTCCAGTTCCTTAACTGCGTCGGGATCTCTGTGGCCGAAACGCCTATTCCACGTGTGCTGGCAATTATCCTTATGATGGTCCTCCTTTGCTACATTGTACACTGCTTGTAAAGTATCCAGTTTATAGAGGTTTCCGTGGGAGTGTTTAAGAGATAGTGTCTTGTCGTTCCTTTTAATTCTGCAGTCTGTATTGCTAAATGATACTTAAAAGCCCTTCTGGGTAATTTTCTTCACTGAAGGCAAATTTTCATCCAGCAGTGGCACATAAAAGACGTCCTTGACAGTTATGGTGACTGGATTATCGCAGCCGTCTAGACAGTTGATGACACCTGAGCCTAGGCCGTGTACCTCTAATCTTGTCCCATTCTTAACCACCTGAACTGTTGTCTTTGTTGGGGTAAGATCAGAGAAGAATCTTCGGTCATTTCTCATATGGCTTGACGCCCCTGAGTCTATAAACCAATCTCCTTGACTATTGTGAATTTCCTTTACTTTCGTCAGGAAGCAGATGTTTGTTGAATCTTAACGTCTCCAACTTTACGAGCTTGCTCCTTCTCATTATTTGCCTTCCATCTTATATATTTACTACAGTCCCTTTTTGAATGGCCAGGTTCCTTGCAGAAAAAACAATTTACCTGGTGGTTCTCGAAACTTTTCCTCAGAGCAGCCTCCATCGCCGTTTCGTTTGATTAATACAGCCACACAAAAAAGAGTGTGCGGATCTGGTAACAAGATAAACGTATTCCTATGGATTTTTGGGGGCTGAATTCGAATTCGGTATCAAAAATCACCCATCACGTCATGGTTGAGCCATAACCTCAAAAACTGACGAAAAATCATGCACTGAGGCAAATAAATTTCAAAATAATGCCAGTGATGCAAATTTTCACTTCAAAAATATGTCGACAACTGTGGAGAATCAAACCTTGTCTGATATCAACTTATTTAACATACCTTAACCCAACATAACCTGACCTCACCTAACCTGAATTAACAGAAATTGATTGAACTACACGTAAAGCTCTGGAAGCATATTTTCCCAGTAGCAAATGTGTGCTACATCGAATGGGTCAACTCGAGCCTTACCTAGAAATAAATCTAACCTAGCCTAGCCTAACCTAACCTGACGAAACACAATTAAACTGATTGTGGTGTCCCGTTGTGTTTGCGGTACCGTTTCATTCAGCTTCGGCTTAACTTACATAGAGGCTTAACCTATCCTAACCTAACAAAACCTGACCTAACCTAACCGAATACGCTGGCAACCCTGTGCTTGCGTACTTTCATATTTTAGCATTAACAGCAGTAAATGCCTGGTGTTTCGTAACCACTTGTTGCTAGCATTATTCGCCTGTGTCTGTAACCAGAGCACCTCCACTTGGTGACTGTGGGCGAGGCATTCACATTGGCTGAGTCCCTGGCTAAACGGCGTTCATGCCGTCATGGCAGACACAAGGTAAAAAGTGTATTACGATGCAGGGAAAACCCCCAGTATCGGCGTGTGTTCAGGGTGGGAAAGCGGGCTCTCCGACGTCGTCATCATGCAATTGTAACTCTTCATCAATGGATCACTTGGTTGGGCCTGCAAGAACAGCTCAGATTCATTCTGTTACATTTGCAGTAAATATGGAGTGAGCAATTTGCGAAAATCAAGCGACGAGGAAGTGAAAAGTCTTTACGAAAAGTGTATTGACCGTAAATTGCTGCACCAAGAAACAAAATGGGTTCCTCACGTCATTTGCAATTCCTGCAGACTTATGTTGTATCGTCTAAAAAATTCAAACAACGAAAAGTACCGCAAGTACTCTACACCAACCACATGGAAAAAACCCGTTATTGCGAAGGACTGCTACTTCTGCATGAATTCCGTCAAATGGTTCAACGCAAAAAATAAGAATAACATTTCACACATTAATGTGTGCACAGTCACAAGAGCAATTAAAATCAATAAAAATACACGCCAGACTGATTTAAGCGCTTGAGAAGATGATAGAATGGAAGTTGAAAGTCAACGTCATGGAGACGGTAGTGAAACCAGTGATCGAACAGAAAATAGTTCTGATGATTCCGATGAAAATGACGAAAAAGATGTCGAATATGGCGTGCATAAAATGAAATTGAAGGTTCCAATATTAGAGTCGCAACTAGAACTGAATGATGCCGCTTCATTTCTAAAAAGAAGACATCTTCTGGAGCTAAAGACAAAAGTTTTATTCTATCGCGACAGGGACAAAGAATTCAGAAAGTTTTTCGTTAAAGGCGAAGAGATGTCTTTAGTGTACTGCACTGACGTTAACGGACTAATGAACCACTTGAAGAAAAATGTGTACAGAGAGGAAGAATGGCGACTTTTCATTGATTCGTCAAAACGCAGCATTAAGGCTGTTTT
>NC_046662.1:91506235-91510219 GCF_010883055.1 Belonocnema kinseyi
TTTATATGCCTGTGGAATAGCAGAGATCGAGCCAATCATTACAGCAAAAAACATTGGCCTTTAAGAGATTCATTCAAACCTGGTTCTCATAATATCATCAAATAAAGCCTCGTTGATCCAGAAAAAAATTTACTACCACCCCTCCACATAAAGCTTGGGCTCATGAAGGAATTTGTCAAGGTGTTCGACAACGATGGACAATGCTATAAGTATATATCCCTTAAATTCCCTAACGTTTCAGACGCTAAATTGAAAGAAGGAGTCTTTGATGGATCACAGATTCGAATATTGACAAGAGATACTAATTTCGTGAGCCACATGACGAAAATTGAAATGGACGCTTGGGACAGTTTTAAAGCAGTAAACGCAAATTTCCTCAGTAACAAAAAAAGTCCAGACTACGAGAATATTGTTGCGAAAATGATAGGAAACTATAAAAAGTCAGGCTGCTTGATGAATTTAAAACTTCACTTTCTAGATTCCCATCTGGATAAGTTTCCAGAAAATGTTTTTGATTTCAGCGAAGAAGAAGGGGAACGTTTTCATCAAGACATAAAAGTGATGGAGCCACGATATCGGGGCAGATGTTCAAAAGGGAAACGAATGTAGGTCTTAAACGTAAGCGTAACCCTTTGCATCGTTTCTTCGAAGAAAAAAGGACACGTTATAGCAGGCAGAAAATAGACTGAAGTAGGTCTATAAATTAATTTAATTACGATAAAAAGCAAGATAAAATGTAAACACGAAAGATAGTATAAATATATCCGTTAAGTCTAAGACAAGCAGAGAGAAAAATTTTTTGAATAAAACTAATATTTATTTGCATGTTTAAGTTACAGTTCTACATTTTAATTGATACAAACATTGTCAGGTTAATTGAAATGGGGTCAATTCTACTTGTAGTTTTAAGTTTCTTCAAATGAATAATGTGCGTCTAATTTTTAACCACCTGTAGTACAATGAAATGAATTTTATTGTGTTACAATAGGAACACTTAAGTTAAGTTGTGTTGCGTTAAGCGAAATTTCGTTAGGTTCTGTTAAGTTAGATTTATTTGTAGTTTAAGGTCGAGTTAACCTATTAAATATAGCACACATTTAAGATTGAGAACCGTACGCTTACATAGCTACATGTGTGATTGAATTTCATTCGGCTAGGTTAGGTTAGGTCAGGTTTTGTTAGGTTTGGATAGGTTAGTCCTCTATGTAGGCTAAGCCGAAGCTGAATGAAACGGTACCACAAACGCAACGGGACAACACAATGAGTTTAATTGTGTTACGTGAAGTTAAGTTAGGTTAGGTTAGGTTTTTTTAGGTTAGGATAGGTTTGACCTCTTTGCAGGTTAAGCCCAAGCTGATTCAAACGGTACCGCAAACACAACGGGACAACACAATCAGTTTAATTGTGTTTCGTGAGTTTAGGTTAGGTTAGGTGAGGCTAGGTTAGATTTATTTCTAAGTTAGGCTCGAGTTGACCCATTCGATGTAGAACACATTTGCTACTAGGAAAATATGCTTCCACAGCTTTACGTGTAGTTGAATAAATTTCTGTTAATTCAGGTTAGGTGACGTCAGGTTCTGCTGGGTAAAGTTATTTTAAATAAGTTAATATCAGGCAAGGGTTGATCCTTCATAGTTGTCGACATGTTTTTGAAGTGAAAATTTGCATCACTGGCATTGTTTTGAAATTTATTTGCCTCAGTGCATGATTTTTCATCATTTTTTGAGGTTATGGCTCAACCACGACGTGAAGGGTGATTTTTGATACCGAATTTAAATTTAACGCCCCAAAATTCATAGGAATACGTGTTTCTTGTTACCAGATCCGCACACTTTTTTGTGGGACTGTGTAATTTACTGCCCCTGACTCCTTTCGTCTCTTATATTCATCCAATAGTTTTCCTTTACGAAAGAAATGGTGAGTTCTTTCTCATCTCGTGACTCCAGAGCTCTGATAAGAGTACTTTATCCAATCTGTCTGCGGTATGCTGGTGGGTCGTTCCTCAGTAACAACATCCCAAAGATCTTCTGATACCAGTAACAACTCCAATTTATATTTGCATATTTGGTAATTGTCATTGTTGAGTTTCTCGATTTTGTATTCGGTGGCCGTCGGTACTCTCATCTTTAACTCACTTTATCGTTACATGTTATCCTTATGTGTTCACTGTATCCTGATCTGTTCACTAATTTCTTTTGTGCACTGATTGTTTCTTATAAACTCACTGTATTTCTTTTTCACTTTCCTTAGCAAGAATTTATCTATCTACTTAAGTCTTTATAAACTGTTTCTACTCTTACTAAAATTGAATGCCTAGGCCCATAACCTGTTGGCCCATAACCTGAGGAACAAGAGCTAATACCCTCAGCCGAAACATAGCTACCTGAGTACAAGAATTAGTCTCTCTGTAAAGTCTCAAGTATGAATCATCGCTGTTTCCAACTTGCATTATAAAAATTTAGAATTATCTCTTCGGATAGGAATTCAAATGCGCTTATATGTGCCACTTTAAAAATTGAAGAAAAAATTTTAATCAATCTCAGTATTAACAACGTATCATCTATCTACCCCACGCTTTTATCACCAAAGGACATTAATTTCTGTATAACATTTTGTAAAAATCAAATGATTTAAGAATCACTGGGGAGCGTGTTGTCCCTGATTTAGAAATAGTGAATTGTTAACCGAATTGAGAAAGTAGGAGATTCCGAACAAGCATGAAGTTGCTGCGCGAGTAAATCTAACGTGGTTATTACAGGAGTTGGGAATCTGCTAGTGTCCAACATGTTTAACACATTGTTAACACTCCTCAAATGAAAATCCTCTGCACCTTAAATTGAGGGGTCATTCACAAAATACTTGATACATTTTTCACAAACTTCTACCTCCCTCCCACCCCCGCGTGATACTTTTTCCATTGGTCATAACATGGAGGATGATACTTCGGCAGACCCCCACCCTCCCTAAATGTATCACGTATTTTGTGAATGACCCCTCAATTTAAGATGTAGAGGATTTCCATTTGAGGAGTATTCACAATGTATTAAACATGTTGGACACTAGCAGATTCCCAACTCCTGTAATAACCACGCTTGATTCACTCGCGCAGCAACTTCATGCTTGTTGGGAATCTCCTATTTTCTCAATTCGGTTAACAATTCACTATTTTTAAATCAGGGACAACACGCTCCCCAGTGATTCTTAAATCATTTGATTTTTATAAAATGTTTTACAGCAATTAATGTTCTTTGGTGTTAACAGCGTGGGGTAGATAAATGATACGTTGTAATACTGAGGTTGATTAAAGTTTTTTCTTCAATTTTTAAAGTGGCACATATAAACGCATTTGAATTCCTATCCGAAGAGATAATTCTGAATTTTTATAATGCAATTTAATTAATTTGAAGATATCATCGATTAGTGACTCGTGACAATTGGTACTGAAAGGGTTGCTTATGGTTTTTTTGTCAATTTTGAAAGTGGAGCATATGAGCGTATTTGAAATCCTAGACGAAGAGATAATTATATATTTTTATACTGCCGTTTAAGTTAATTGGAGATATCATCGGATAGTGGATCGTAACAAGTACTAATGAGGGGTTTGATTATGGTTTTTTATCAATTTCGAAAGTGGCGTATATGAGCGCATATGAAATCCTATCCGGAGAGTTCATTATGAACTCTTATACTGCAATTTAAGTTATTTGGAGACATCATTGAATAGTGGATCGTAGCAAGTGGTAATGAGGGGGTTGATTATGGGTTTTTGTCAATTTTGAGAGTAGCGCATATGAGCGTATTTAAAATCTTAGACGAAGAGATCATTATAAATTTTTATACTGCTATTTATGTTAATTGGAGATATCATCGGATAGTGGATCGTAACAATTGAAAAGGAGGGGATTGATAATGGGTTTTTGTCAATTTTGAAATTGGCGCATATCAGCGCATTTGAATTACTATCCGAAGAGACAATTTTATATT
>NC_046662.1:91510319-91511476 GCF_010883055.1 Belonocnema kinseyi
TCCGGAGAGTTCATTATGAACTCTTATACTGCAATTTAAGTTATTTGGAGACATCATTGAATAGTGGATCGTAGCAAGTGGTAATGAGGGGGTTGATTATGGTTTTTTGGCAATTTCGAAAGTAGCGCCGATGAGCGCATTTTAAATTCTATACGAAGAGACAATAATAAATTTGTATACTGCAATTTTATTTATTTGGAGACATCATCGAAAAGTGGATCGTAACAAGTGGTAGTAAGGGGGTTAATTATGGTTTTTTGTCCATTTTGAAAGTCGCGCATATGAGCATATATGAAATCCTATCCGGAGACTTCATTATGAATTTTTATTTCTATACGAAGAGACAATTTTATATTTTTAAACTACAATTTAATTTATTTGGTGATCTCGGATAGTGAATCGTAACAAGTGGTAATGAGGGGATGATAAATTTGTATACTGAAATTTTACTTATTTGGAGATATCATCGGGTGGTGGACCATAACAAGTGGTTGTGTGGAGGATAATTATGGTTTCTTTGTTTTTTTTTAAGGTGGCGCATATGAACGCATATGAACGCAGATGAAGAGATCATTAAACATTATTGATTATATGAGGGGCTTGTTTATCGTTTTTTTGTCTATTTTGAAAGTGGCGCATATGAGCGCATTTGAAATTCTTTCTGAAGAGATCATTATACATTTTTATATTGCAATTTAGGTTATGTGGAGATATCATCGGGTAGATTATCGGTAGCAAGTATTATTTGGGGGATTGATTATTGTTTTTGTTAGTTTCGAAAGTGGTGCACATGAGCACATTTAAAACCCCATAGAAAACACCCTTCATCAATGCGGATCGCAAGTCTTTATTTTGTTGGTCAGCATTTGAGCGCATTTGAAGTTATGATAGATAGGTATGATCAATTTCAAAAAAGGCAATTAGTTTAGAAAAATGAGGCCAGCCCCCCTCCCCTTTTTTGGTCGTTGATATCTCGGTTATCAATGTCGCGCAAAATTTTTTCTTTATGGCGTATATGAGCGCATTTGAATCCCCATAGAAAACTCCCTTCTTCAATGCGGATTTTAAACTCTTAATTTGGTTGGTCATCACTTCGTAACATTTTGTTACTTCTATATCTTAGGCAACTTTAAAGATTTTCAAAAAATCTTTAAAGT
>NC_046662.1:91511576-91521918 GCF_010883055.1 Belonocnema kinseyi
TATATATATATAACTTTATATTGCACATCAGTGTTGAGGATTTAACACCTTCGTTACACGTCCCCCCAACCTTTCTAATTTGATATCTTTGTTAATTAGCTAGCGCAAAATTTTTTAGTGGTGGCGCATTAGAGTGCATTTGAAGTTATGAAAGATAGGTATGATGAATTTGGAAAAATGTTATTATTTTAGAAAAATGTCGCCAGCCCCCCCCCCCCATTTCGATCGCTAACAACTCGGCTATCAATGTGGTGCAAAATTTTTTCTCTATAGCGCATATGAGCGCATTTGAAGATCTTCAAGATCATGTGATTTAAATTTTGATTTCTCAAATGGAGGGGTATAGCGTTACGCTCCCCCACCCCCCGTAACACCTGACATAACTGTTAAAGTTTTGTGGCGCAAAAATTTTAATCGTTGGCGCATTTGAACGCATTTGGGACGCAATTTAGTTGACTATAGAAAGCTCAAAAATTAAGAGCGGGGGGGGGGGGGCTGGTGTAACTGACCTTGAATATTGCAATTCATTTCCAACTGTAAAAGAGTATCACTCATTTACTAGAAACAATATAATACCCTAATATTTTTTTAAAAAGTGTATTTCATATTTAAAAAATATTTATTCAAATCTATAAGGACAATCATTCTAGATGTTAAGTTAGTTTTTTTCGATACACTGGTCAGTTTGTAGTAATAATATTACAAATGTATGTGATAATAAATATTAAACAATTTGAGAAAAAAGAATATTATTCTGGTAAAGTTTTTATTGCAAAGAACAAAATTTTCAAATTAATACTACAAAAATTGCAAGAACATAATATAAGTGAAGAAAATATTTGTTGGAAAATACACTTTTTTTATCGCTTTAAATATCCTGCAATTTTGTATGACATGCACTGAGAAAACCTTAATGATTCACACTTAGAATTTTTTGTGTTAAGGAAATCGGATCAGGGCCAGAATATTAGGAGAATAGAAAAAAAAAATTATTTTAAGAACATCAGTTTCTTATTTTGCATAATTTAGGACAGCCTGGCAATTTTTTGGCATGGTAAAAAAATTTGTCTGGTTGACATTAAGACATTTTTAGGTGACCGATTGCTGACCAGTACCAGATCTGGACCTGACTAAACTGTCAAGATTCGGCACAATACAGAAGATTTTAACACTAGTTCATTCTTCATTTCAGAAGTCACACTGTCTGATGTCACATATTAAAATCATTTCTCCTTTCGCTAAGAGAAATGAATGGTCAAATTATGAGCCTTATGTCGGGATATAGATCATTTGATTTTTCCGCTCTAAAACAGAGAAAATTAAAACAAAATTGTTTTCACCTTCCTGCAAAATTGTGCAAATTTTCCATTGCAACATTTTATATTTTAAAACATACCGTGAAATCAGACTAAACAAATCGTTTTGAACCGTTTGTTATAATAAAGCACAATCAGGAATTTAAATTAGATATTGATGCTTCAAATATATATAATATATATCTAAACCCTCGTTCATTCTATAAAATATGAAGACACCTATAATTCAAAAACAGCTATTTGTTACCCCAATATGTGGAGTAAAGTAGTAGCTCTTTTATACAAAAAAAATTAAAAGGATTGAAACGAAAACTTTACAGAAAAAGTCATTATTTATCAGTTTTTTTATTTTTATTTCAAGGGCTACAAAGTTACTGAAACTTATCGCAAGGTCAACTAATCTGCGTATTGCAATTTTGAAAGTAACTAGATTTATTCATAACTTCACCTAAATGTAAGTACGAGATATTATACATCTTTTAATTTGATAGATGTTATAATTTTTAACATTCTAAAAGGTGGTTTTTATCTATTAAAAGAAGTGATTGTTAAGAGAAACAATTTTTTGTTTGATTCATAGTAAAATACTATGAGCCGATTTACAAAAACGAAAATTCTTACTAAAATCATTGTGCAGGATGAATAATTATTGTATTAATTTGTAATTTTGCATAAATCTAGATTGGCGGCTAGAAATATGATCCATTATAAAAATGACCACAAACTTTTGCAACTCAAGTTTTTCACACGCTTTTTTTTTCATAACCTAACTACCCGTGTGGAGAAATGTTCTGGCGCTGGCCTGGCCCAGACCAGACCGCCGACTTTCTAGTCCTGGTTCTGACCAGATGATCTGGCCTGGGTCTAGTCGAAAGTGTAACGTCTTTTCTGAGTATGTCCAGACCAGACCGTCTGGTCAGTCGCTAGACAGGGGCCGGTCGGCCGCTAGACAAAGGCTTGTCAGCCGCTAGTTATGAGCTAGCCTGCTGCTAGTTTTAGGCTGGTTAGCCGCGAGTTATTGGCTCGTCAGCCACTAGTTAATGGTTAATCGATTGATGCTTTATCGTTGAGAATCATATCGACCATGTTTAGAGGATCCGCTTTAAGGATACGCTCAAAAAGCAAAACATGAGTTACTAGAAAAGTATATAATATACATGTTTGATATAATCAGTAAGAATTCAAATTTTGCGTGAAAAATCTACTGCCACAAATAAAATCAGTAAATTACATTATCGTTTCTAATACTTATTCTTCTATAATAGATATAAAGTAGGTTTTCACTTACTATTCGCTGGATTAATATATTATTAGGAAAATTATAAGAAATTTTGACAGTTTGTTACACTTGATCGACAAAAACTAGCACTGTTTCCGAGAGGTCGGAGCAAAGCACTGTTAAAATACTTAAAGGTGTGAAGTCAACTGGCAAGATGTCTGTACGCCGAAATTTCATTATAGGCTCTGGAACTTTTTGAAATGTAAGAAAAAATTTACTGTATCGAACTTAGATTTTTTTCTTGGCTCGCTGATCAACGCCAGACCTAGATCAGGTTAGAATGTCAAGGTGATAGAAAAAAGGCTTGTTTTTATACTTTTAATTTCTAATTTTCCATCATTTTAGACACCCTTTAATATTTGTGAAGTATGTCAAAAAAATTTGCTGATGGAACTTATGATTTTTTTCGTTCTTGGCTAGCTGACCAGTGCCAAACCTGGGCCAGAACAGACCTTCCTGCCTAAGCGGTGTAGATAAAGTCAAACCTCAGCCAGACTGGCGTCAGACCTGAGCCAGATCAGTTCTTCCAGACTAGAGAGTCTATATAAATCCAGACCTGGACCAGACCTGTAACCAGGCTGCCCGGACATTTTTCCACACGAGTAAATTCTAAAAACTGAGAATATTACACAAATGCACTTTTTATTCTTTATAACTAACGAAACTGTAAAAAATCGCTTATTCCACAATGTTTTATTCAGGAAAAGAGATTATTAATTATAAAAAATAAAATTGCGTGTAAATACCCCCCCCCCCCCCCCCCCCCCCCCCCCCCCCCCCCCCTCCCACACACACACCTCTTAGCTCGATGTCAAGGTATCATAGACAACTTTTTTGTTCGTCTTGTGAAATTTGATTTTTGTTTCTTGTCCTGTTCTCATTCGCATGCCTTCATTAATATTCTCTATGTGAGATGTCACGATCACATTTACAGAAAATGTTGAGCTCCTCCCCTCCCTCCCTACCTGTCCATCCTATGCAGTGTGGCGTAGTTCTTGAATGGGACTTCACGTTTTTGTAATGTCAACAATGAAGGTTGCAAGTATAAAATTAAATTGAAAATAAAATAACTGAAATTTGAACATAAGGAAGGACTCAGAGCAGGAAGAAGCATACTCCAGGTTTGGATTCTGTAATTCAAAAAGTAAAAAGGTGGAGCGGATTCGCGACGGTGCACCTTCCAATTATATAGGCGCGTTTTAACGCACATAATGAAGGAGCGGAAGCTCGTCCCATTTTTTCGTAATTTGGCCAAACGTTTCTGTTCGTCCATCATGCAATTTTTGTGTGATTCTTCAAACTTCTCAAAATATGAACAATAAAATTTCAATGTTGACAGCACTGCGGGTTACCGGAAGTGGAGTAGAAACTGCATAACCAATGTCATGGAGGAGACCTAACGCGTGTACATTATAGTATGCACAATTGAATTTTAGGTTTCTGATGGTGCAATTAAACGAAATTGAAGTATTTGTGATCGAGAATGTTTATTAGGCTTTGTTGTGTATATCCCACTTTCTAAATATACATACCTCAGTTTAAAAATTTGTTAAATAGGATATTCTAGGATTAAAACATCATAAAATGCTTAAACTATTGTATTTACTTTTACAATAATGATGAATTATTTATGAAAATTTTTGAATAAAAACGAGTTATTAGTCGAATTTCAACAATAATTTAAATTAATAAAGCGACTGTTTCAAGAATTAACTCAATTAAAAATATCTTAAAATTAAAACTTCTTAAAAATAGTTAGGAAAATGAGACGATATGGGATATAAAAATTTTTTATGTCTAAGTAGTTTCAAGTATAAGAAATACTTTCAACTAAAAAGACTTCTAACAAAAGGAATATAAATCACCACATAAAAATAAAAAATAAATTAAAAGAGAATTCAAAATTGTAAAGATTATGGGAGACCACCCTGTAATAGATAATTATCCTATAATAGATAATCATCCATTTAAATTTCAAATTTATTTCAAAAATAATAAGTGTAATATGATTAATGATAAAGTCACAATACGTGTTAATATATTAAAACTATAATTGATTATTTCACTTATATTTTTGGTTATAAATAATAATTATTCATTTATAACATAATTTATAGTAATAATTATTATATTTATGATTATACCATTAGGCCCAATCCCCTTCGAACACTCGGTTCTAGCCGGCAATGAGCGAGTTCATATGAGAAAAGTGAGAAAGTGAAGTATACGAAGCGATATAAGCGGGGTGAGAGTTTTAAGTGTAATATATTTTTAGATTAATGTAATATTCTCTAAAAACTCTCTCAAAATCTCGCTGATCAACTTTTGTAGCAAGCACCCTAGGAGTAGAGCTTCACAAAGTCATTATTTAGCATCCAAGGTCTTTTATTTTAGGCGTCCTTCACGCCACTAACACTCTGCATCATGCGTTTCTTTCTTATTACCACTTGTTGCCACATTTTTTTGTCCTTACATACCCCTTTAGCTTCTTTTATATCCAAACCTTTTCTCATGCAAACTCTTGTGTTTATGTGGCTTTTTGAATCTTTTCGTTTTAGGGTCTCATTCACATATTCTCACCATTCTTTCCTTGCCCTCCTTTTTGGTACGATACCATTTACTTTGCCATGATATACCTGTTTCATCAGTCGTTCTCCTTTCATTTTCTAATCATGTTCAAACTATCTCAATAAATTTCTTTCACTGTTGACAAACAGTGTACCCTTTACAACAAATTCTTTGAGAATTCTGTCACTATTGACTTTTCCCAATAGCTTTTTACTGAACACATTGTGCAGGTATTGCATGACTGCCACGTTAATTTCATTCTTATGCTTTTCTCGGTAGTTCCGGGTGTCGCTACCGTCCCGTGTGGAAAACTGTTCTGGCGCTGGCCTGGCCCAGACGAGACCGCCAGATTTCCAGCCCTGGCGCTGACTAGATGGTCTGACCTGGTCCTGGCCAAAATTGTAACGTTTTTTCTGGCTAGCCCCAGGCCAGACCGTCCGGTCAGCCGCTAGACATGGGCTGGTCAGCCGCTAGTTATGAGATGGTCAGCCGCTAGTTATAGGCAAGTCAGCCGCATGTTATTGACTCGTCAGCCACTATTTATGGCTGATAGATTAATGTTTTATCATTGAGAATCATATAATCCAAGTTTAGAGGATAAGCTTTAAGGAAACGCTCAAAAAGCAAAACATGATTTTCTAGAAAAATAAATAATATACATGTTTGATATAATCAGTAAAAATTCATATTTTGCGTCAAAAATATACTGCCATCAATAAAGTCAATAAATTAAATTATCGTTTCTAATATTTATTCTTTTATAATAGATAAAAAGTAGGTTTGTACTTACTATTTATTCAATAACTTAATAAAGATTTGGTACATTTTATGCCTCCGCTTTCACAGCTAATTTTTTGCTAGATTAATATATTATTAGGAAAATAATTAGAATAATTAGAAGCATTGTTTCCGAGATGTCGGAGCCAAGCACTGTCAGAATACTTCAAGTTGTGACATCAACTTGCAAGATGTCTGCAGGCCGAGGGCCAAGCAATGAATTATAATTAATTGGAAAAACTTGATTGTTTTAATGACATGGATACAAAAATTTCACTACAAACTTTTTTAGTTTGAAAATTTTCATTTGAGGCTCTGTAACTTTCTGAAATATAAGACAATAATTACTGTATCGAACTTGAGATTTTTTTCGTGGCTCGCTGACCAGCGCCAGACCTGGACCAGACCAGTCTCTCAAGATGATAAGAAAGAAACTTGTGTTTTCATAGTTTAAATTTCTTATTTTACATCATTTTAGACACCCTGTAAGCAGGTATCGGAATCTTTTTGTTTGGACCCGAGTTTAAAGGGTTCCTTAAGGGTCCAGGTGCGGACCCGAACCTTTTAAATTCGAAAGGGTCCGGGTCTCGACTCGTAACCTTCAATTTCATAAGGGTACGGGTCCGAACCCAGATTGTTTAGAATTTGCAGGGTTTGGGTCCGGAACTGTACCCTTTAAGTTCTTAAGGGTCCGGGTCCGAACCCGAAACTTTTAAATTTTATAAGATCCGGGCCCAGAACCGTACCCTTTAAGATCTTAAGGGCACGGGTCCGTACCCGAACCCATAAAGAAACTTTTAACATCGGGTCCAACCTAAAAGGTTCCTTGAAATACATATATTTGAAAAATTTACAAATACGATTTGATTAATAATTATTAATAATTAATAAAATTTTCAAAATTTTAGTCAAATTTTTGAATTTTTCAATTTCAACTGAAAATTATTGATATATGACTCGAAACCTCCCTAGTACTGACTTTTATGAAAATCTACCTTTATTAGATATTTAAAATTGTATTCAAACTTGAGAATTGTTTATTTTTTATCCTAAATCTGGGCTTTTCTTTATTCTCTATCATTTCGTCGTTCGCCAATTTGTAAATTTTTTAAATGTAATGCTAGGAACCTTTTAGGTTGGACCCAGCATTAAAAGATTCCTTAAGGGTCCGGGTCCGGACCCGTACCCTTTCATCCGCCCTGTACCTTTTGAATTTTCAAGGGTTCGGGGCCGGACCTGAACCTTTTAAATTCTTAAGGGTTGGATCCGGACCCGTACTTGTTCATTTCTTAAGGATACGAGTCCAGATCCAAACTTTTAAAATTCTAAAGAGTCCGGGTACGGACCCGAACTTTTTCTATTAATAAGAGTCCGGGTCTGGACACGTACCCCTTAATCTCTTACGAGTTTGGGTCCACACCAGACCCTTGCTTGACCATTTAGGTCCCTGGACCCTTTAGAAATTAAGGGTTCCGATCTCTGCCTGTAACGTTTTCAAAGTACGTCGAAAAAAAAATTGCTGATGAAACTTATGATATTTTTTGTTTTTGGCTAGCTGACCAGTACCAAACCTGAGCCAAAACAGACCATCCAGACTAGACAGTCTAGATAAATTCAAACCTGAGTTAGACTGGCGTCAGGCCTGTAACCAGACTGCCCGGACATTTTTGCACACCTGGTACAGCGCAGTGGGTGCAAGTGTGCAATTATTTATTGCAATATTGGCTTTATTTTTCATGTTTTTATTTCTGGCAAAAGCTCCTACGCTACGGGTAACCTTATTCGTAAATAGAATACCAAGATACACATACTTAACGACTTGTTCTATCCTCTGATTGTCTGAAGAAATCTTTCATACTGCTATCTTATCCTTTTCTTTAAACACCACGAGATTCTTTTTATTAACGTAAACAAACTTGACATCTGCAAACCCCAACATTACATAACGTATCCTTGCCTAACGTCTTTCTTTATATCAAAAAGTGACTTAGTTGCTAATTTACTCTCACACTAAAACTTTTTTCTATGATTTTTCTGGACTTCCACGATCTTTTCTTTTTCTATTTTCATTATACAATTAATAAGTAATTTTGGATATATTTTTTAACATACTTAGCAAGCTGCGATCTCTGTAATTATTACAGTTGCTGGCCTCCCTTTTCTTTGTATATTGGGGCTGTGATCGCCTTTTCCCAGTCGTTTGGAACTTTCCCCATTTCGATACATAAATTCATCAACTCACGCAATTTGGCAGGTATGTATTTGTCGCCGTACTTAAGCATTTCAACGTGAGTGCCATTCATACCAGCAGCCTTCCCATTCTTTAAGTTCTTAATAATATCGCTAACCTCTGAGACACTAATTTTTCAACAGAGTTTTCCGACGTATCATCTTCTATGCCGCGCTTGTGCTGCTTTACAGCTTCACCTTCCAATATTTTCACGAAATGGTCCATATAAATGCTTTTTACTTCACTCACATCATATGCTACTTCACCCTTGATATTAGTAATTCCAAAAAACTCGGTACCACTACTTCCTTTCTTGTTCCCTTGCGCACTTGCGAATAAAATAATTTTGTATTTCCTTCAAAAGCGTTTACCATTTTCTTCTCTACATTCGCTTTGATTTTATCTTTGACTTCTTTGAATAGTATTTTGTTGTTTCTGTTCTTGTCCCTATAATCATTTTTAGTCTTATGTTCAAGTCATCGCTAAGGCCTGTAATATTAACTGTTTTAGATATTATTCCTTCTTTGCCTTAATGGCTAAGTGGATCGTATCATTCCAGCACGCATCATCAGTCGTTCTTTCTGTAACCACAGTGCCATATACTGCAGTTAAACCTTTCACAGTGATTTCGCGAAACACGTTACACGCGCCTTCTATAATTTTATTATGTTTTCCAATTAAAAATGGTTCGTATAGCCCTGCCTGTTTACGTTTGGACGGTCTGGATCACCTTAACAACCATATGATTGGCTTTCTACTCCTGATCATAGTTCTTGTCCACGCTTTAACTGACCTTTTCTATTATCCTACCGTCGCATGCTTTTTTCATACCTCTAGCATTTCACACACACGCAGCCTCCACTCATCGTCTCAAACATTACCTTTAACTTTAACAGAAGCATTACTTTCGTCAAACATTTTCAATTCATCCCTAGGCTACCGTGTTGGTTTACAATCCATTTAATACGGGAAATGTATTTCGCGAGTAAAATCTATGTCCAAAATAGATTAATAGAGGGGAATTATAGGGACAAAACGCCACTAAAAACTATTTTTTTCCAATCTTAAATAATATTCTTTACAATCCTTTCCGAATACTAAAATCAAATAATATTTCCTTCTAATCTTTTAAAAGGCCTAAAAAAATTATCAAATCTTTTCAAATTCATCGAAATATTACAAAATATTTTGAAATTACGAGAAAGTGGATATTTTCTCAAAACCTTAAAAATAACCTAGCATATTTGAAATTCCGCGAAACCCTTTGAAATCCCTTCAAACGTTTGGAACCTCTTTAAAAAACCTTTTAATTTGTCAAAATGTACAGGAATCTCCAAGTATCATAAAATCTTTTAAATGCAGTCGGGCTTCTCGAAAAGAGCTCTACGGGGTTTTAGGTGAAGGAATCTCCTAGAAGTGTGATACCCTCATTCTCTACCGAAAAGCTCGCTCGCTTGAAACGTAAGCAGGCCTCTCAATAAGAGCCCTTCGACTCTTCTTGATTTTTCTCGTTCGTATAGCGCATCAACGTTTTTTCCGTACGTGTAATATCTGCTTCATTAATTGTGACCACAGTTCCTTGAGGATAATAAACAGCAATAATTCTAATTTATTACAACAATAATACAACAAATGTAGACAATAATTTTAAGTTATGAATTAAAATCGCAAAAATTTATGTTCTGGATTAAGATCTCAAAAATTTATGTTATTAATTTTTTTATCTAATATAAACTTTTCTTACACTTCAACATTTACCATTAATCGAGATACTCTGAATGCCATTAAAATCCCTTCAAATAAAAAAAAATCCTATAAAAATTGCATAATAAAATTGCTCATCTTTGGAAAGGTTGTCTTAATTTTTCCTCCTTTATTGATAACGGACTTGTATTCTTCAATTTTTCTACACTCTAAACTCGCGGATTATTCATTCTTTTGAAAATTAATTAAATTGTTTTTATGCGGAAAAATAATTAGGAATACTCGTGCAAGACTGCACTGAGAAAATAAGAAAGATTGTATTATATTTTTAGTGAATAATAATAGATAGGAAAAAATTTTGAGTTACTCTTAAGGACACGGTGATTAATAAAATCAACGAAAAAATACCTTTTATCAAATATTGCAAATTTTGTAAAGCTTTATCATAAGTATGCTTTAGAAAACTAT
>NC_046662.1:91522018-91530129 GCF_010883055.1 Belonocnema kinseyi
AAACTTCGATAATTCGAAGTGCTCCGGGACCGAAAAAATTTCGAATTATCGAACAGAAGAGTATAAACGCACATAATTCGTTTATACACTTATTTTACGTCCCATAGAACATATTATGAATTCCCTTGAAGTACATTCGATGCGGGCAGCGCGAAAATGTTTTTCCAGTTAATATTATAATTTAAAACAATCATAATCAAACTTGAAAATTTTGACAGGCTGAGAGGAATCAAGGAATGGGAGAATATGGTGAAATGAGACCATGTTGATGTCTGTTATGAAAAAGTTTGAAATTAACAAAGAGTTATCCAACGTAAAAATAATTTGGTGGCCCTAAAACGGGCCGTTTTGTATTTGAATCACTGCTGTACTTCAAATTGTAGAGGTTATCACCACTGCGGAGCATACAATTTTCTTCCAATTATCGAACTTCGAATTACCAAGAAATATTCGCACGGGAAACATCAGGTTTCAGCCAGGGCAAAAAAAGTTCGAATTATTAAAAATTCGAATTATAGGGGTTCGAATTACCGATAAAACATTAAATTATAAAACTATAAAACTATAACTATAACTATAACTATATAACTATAACTATAACTATAACTATAGCTATAACTATAACTATAACTATAACTATAACTATAACTATAATTATAACTATAATTATAACTATAACTATAACTATAAGTATAAGTATAACTATAACTATAACTATCACTCACTAAACTATAACTATACATAAAGCTATGAAACTATATATTGGCGCAAAAGAATTCACTTAAATAATTCCTTTTCTTAATTGGGCTTTAGTATTCCATTAAAAATTAGTTACAATAAACAATCAGTACATTTGTGTCAATTATATCAATTGTCTTGAAAAGTACTCCATTTTGAAATATATTACGTAGAGAACATCTCAAATTTAATACGAAAAGTTCCGAGCTTAGGTGTAATTTCAATATGAAGGCCTTTACATTTTAAATCTAATTTATTCAACAGTACTTCTGAGTAGAAAAGTTACGGATTTATATACAAATTAAATTTGCGTGTTGGAAGGGAATAGGAATCGGTGATTATTTTCGTTGGAATCAATAGTTGTCTAATTTAAGGGGTTACGGATCAGATGATCTAGACTTAGGCCACTTTATTCACCGCAAAACGCCTTTTTTATCCCTTGTAGGTTGGATGTAACGCTATTGGTTATCAATCTTTTATGATTAAAAAATGATTGTAACTTCTTGAAGTATGCTGTAATTGAATGTTAGAATATTGGTAACAAATTAAATAAACCTGTCTTCATAAGAAATCGCAAAAAATGGTTTTTATTTCACAGTGAATATAAAGTATAAAGTATAATTATAATTATAATTATAATTATAATTATAATGTTATCAAATAAAAAAAGGATTTTATTTGCTGCATCCTCATATGCATTTTCAGATTATTGTTTTTCACTAAAGATAAGCAAATACAGTTTTTAATTTCCACAGAATTAATATGCAGCAGCTCGTCATACTGGAATTATATGAGTTTGTAAAGCTGGATCATTTATTTTTTATGGCATAATATTATTTCATGCTTCTGTAAAAGAGACGCATTTCAGATTTATGCTTACATTATTTTATAGTACATTATAATATTAGAAAGCAAACAGGTATTGTTCCGTAAAGTTATATTTCCAGAAATTTATCACCCTTACTTTATATTTCGCCTATCATAAAATATACTGTTAATTTAGTGCAAGTATATAGATCTTTAGGCTCTTCATGAAATCTACGAAATGGTGCAGGCAGTTAACAATTTATTTTCATACAACTCAACATATAATTCACAAACATAACACTAATGTTTGTTCTTTTTCAATTGTAAGAGCGGAATTTTTTACTGACCTACTAAAGGATAAAAATAAATTCAACTCTTGGGTTCGAAATTCTCCGTGATCTCCCAGATTAGAAGGAGCCTTGCTCCACTTCAAGGATATTTAACAATTAAAACAGTCTAATTGAGAACGCTGTAAAATAAAAATTAGGATCGTAACTTTTTATATTTGGCGTTCACAAATTATAGTTTAAAGAAGAATACAACATGTATGCACATTATAATTAAGATTTATTTCATTTCTATTAGGCATTGAGTTGTCAAAGGGGTGACTTCCCGCCCCCACGACACCTTACAAAGGGAAAGGGGCTTGATCAAAATTATTTATGTGACGTGTCAAAGGGGTGATATCCAGCCCTCATGAGACCTTGGAAAGGGGAAGGGGTTTGATCAACATTATTTCTTTGATCGGTCAAAAGGGAGACTTCCTGCCGCCACAAGACATAGTGAAGGGGAAGGGGTTTGATCAACATTATTTCTGTGACCAGTCAAAGTGGTGCCTCTCGATTTTCCACGAGACCTTGGAAAGGGTAACGGTTTTGAGCAACGTTATTAATGTGACCGGTCAAAGGGGTGCCTTCTCGCCCCGTAAGAGACGTTGGAAAGGGGGAGGGGTTTGAACAGCATTATTTCTGCGACCAGTCAAAGTGGTGCGTTCCGATCCCTCATGAGACGTTGGAAGGGGGAAGGGATTTAGGCAACATCATTTCTGCGACCGGTCAAAGGGGTGCCTTCCCGCCTCCACGAGACGTTGGAAAGGGGGGAGTAGTTTGATTAACATTTTTTTGTGACCGGTCAAACGGCTGGCTTCCGGACCCCACGAGACCTTGGAAAACATTATAGAAAACCTTGGCAACATTATTTTTCTAACCGATCAAAGGAGTGACTTCCTGCCACTACGAGACGTTAGAAAGGGGAAAGGATACCCCTCATAACAAAATACCTCTTAAATCACATAACCTTACTCTAACTTGTCTGACAGTCGCTTTGGTATGATAAAAATGTGTTTTGTTACCGGTATCAACAGAGAAATTTATTGCGGCTATCGGCAGAAAAATTTTTGTCGATACCGAGACGGAACTTTTTTGGCGGTATCGGCAGAGAACTTTTTTGCAGGTACCGGCAATCTATCCAATCCGTATCTATTATCGTAAACTGTAGACACTTTCTATTAAAAATTGACATTCGAATATATTGAAAATTTTCAATAAAAAGGAATTTTGAATTAATGATGATTTTACTCGAAATATAATAATTTAATTTCAGCGCCAGACTCTCGCAATTTATTATTCATTCGTAATCGAATATACATTGTTATATAGAATAGGAATCCAGACATTGGTGGATCAAATTTAAGTTAAAATAGTCATTTTTCTGATCTTTTCAATCATTAAATGAAACATTTCCTTAATAATTAAAAGAAACGATGCAATTGTTTTTTATTTTTCTGCCTGCGTGAAAATGAGTTTTGAAAGGAATGCAAGTTCTGAACTTTATAAAATACTTGAGAACCTGTTAATTTGTATTCAAACGAATAAGAGTGTATCAACTAAAGTGAAAATATAATCAAATTGAATGTCCGGTTTATGAATCTTGCTGATCTGGAATTAGTATTGGACAAGTACATTAATGCAATTCTGCAAGTCTCATACAAGCACTTATGTGGACATGTAGAAATGAGCAGGCATGAAGGCTTAATGCCACAATCAGTCGAGCATTCATCGGATAACCGTAACATTTTTCTGACGATGATGTAACCCGCAGGCCGTTACGAAATCGCCAAACGAGCAGACCATAGAAAGGCGTGCGATTTTTAGACTTGCTTGCAGATTTCGCGGCGACATCGTTGCATAAATTACATATATTACACTGCTGATCGTCGTGATTTTCAACAATACCTAACGCGATCCTCTACAACTGTCCTCAATATTTGTTTCGTGGGAGTTATTTTCACGAATTTAAAATTACTTAGGGGTTGTCAATAAACTACGTTACCAACTTCGAGCTATTTTGTATCCCCCTCTTCATCCCTCATTGACGACCACTCGAAAGTAATGTAGTCTAAAATTCAATCGAAATGCAGAAAATAGGGTAATTTTTTTCGAAAGTAGTAGAATAATACGCGAATGAATTCTCTTAAATTAATGTGAATGCTATATTGAATTCACTATAAAATACTTTACATTCCCAAGATTGAAAGTCGAAATATATTGCAATGAACCATCAAAATAGTTGACCTTTCAACGCGAAAAGTTTTTGTACAAAATAGATGAATATTCTTCTTTCCAAGCGGACAGATTTTCAACAACAAAAAAAGGTTATCAAACAGATGCATTAACAACCAAATAGTTGAAATATGTAACAAAAGAATGTCAATAAAACAGTTGAGCCTATCACTAAGTAGTTAAATTATCAAGCTAAAAATACAAAGCTTTTCAAATACCATAAAAAATGAATTGTCAATCAAACGGACAAATATTTAAATAAACTGTTGAATGTTCGACCAAAAAGTATGATTTTATGAAAATAATTGAATTTTAAATCTACAAAAATTCATTCTCAATCAGATGTTTCGATTTTCAAACTGAACAATTAGTATTGCACTAAAAACAGTTGTATTTTTAAGGCAAAAAGACAAATTTTTAGAGGTCCGGCTTAAGAAAAACAATAATTTTCTGACCAAAATTTCAACTTTCAACTTAAAAGTTGAATGTTCAACCAAAAAGATGCATTTATAACAAATACAGTCGAATCTGGATTCAGTGATTTTGGATTCAGTCATAGTCAAAAATTTCCGAGATTCTGGAGTTATAGTCGCGGACAGCCACAAAACAAACACTGAATCCAGATTTGACTGTAGTTAAATTTCCTACAAAAGATTTAAACTTTGCACCAAGAAAAATTTCTAGAAAATGACCAACAAACAGACGAATTTTAAAAAAGTGCAATGATTTTCTACCCAATAGTTAAAGTTTCATCAAAATAGGTGAATTTTTATTAATCATTTCAATTTTTAACGCGAAAATATAAATTTTAAATTACAATAATGATTCTTCAATAAAAAAGTTAATTGTTTAAAAACTAGTTTAACTTTAAACCAAGTAGTCGATTTTTCAACTAAATGCAGTGAAACCCTTTAAAGGCCCTCCCTTCTACAGCTCTTCTGAGAATTGACGAATTTTCAACATAATAGGTTGATCCGAAGTTGGAACCTCAATTAAAATAGACTAATTTTCAACCAAAAAGTTAAATTTTTTTCAAATTCAACCATAAAAGTTAATTTTTTACCAAAGAAGACGTATTTTTAACAAGAAACATAAATTTGCAACTAAAAGTTTAAATTATCAACTAGGAAAGATCAAATTTTAATTAAAAATATCAATATTTAACCAAAAATAGAATTTTTATAGTTATAATATTACATATCATAGTTGTAAAAACGAATTATTACAACAACAACAAGTCTTAAACAAAAGTTGAATTTTTGACCATAGTGGCGAATTTTTAACTAAAGTGATGAGTCTTGAACAATAGAATAATTTTCAACAAAAGAGTTGAACATTCAACCTATATGATGATTTTTGAAACAAGAAGAATTATTTCCTAAAAACGGAGTAGTTGAATTTTCAGCAAATTTGTTTGTCTTTGAATCAATTATTAAAATGTTTGACAAAAAATACGACTTCTTAACAAATTAGTTGCATTTTTAATAAAATAATCAAATTTTCAACCAAACAGTCGAATTTTTGAATAAACGTGATGAATTCTGAAGCAGGAATATAATAGTAGACTTTTAACCAAAAGTAATTCGATTTTCTTATTAGCTTCTATTAATTTCAGTTCGCATTTAGGCAATCTCCTCTCCTCAAATTGAGAACCTAGTTTATTGATGGCTCTATGATTTTGAAGCCTTCAAATGAAACTCTCTCAAGTTAATTAGTTAATTAGTTCTGAAAAATTCTAATTTCATACTAAGTAAGTTAAAAATTGAAATATTGGGCAAAAATTCATATATTTTGTTGAAAAGTATCAAATACGAATGTTCCCCAACACTTGTCTGAACGGTTAGTTTTACAGAAAATTACGTATTACTAGTTAGTGTCCTAATAAAAATAACTTTTAAACCTGAGGAAAGATAGAGCTGATTTTCGATGGGTGTTAATCGCTTATGAAAACTAGTCAGCAAGTATCAAAAAGTATATCGGATGGGACAAGTATGTGTGATACTAATACGCGGGAAAAGTTGGCCCCCGGAAGTTGGTGTCTCTACGTAATGCACGATTATTACGCGCATCCTTGCAAATTTCGCCGGGAGAATTGTTAATGCGTTTACGTTCACCATGCACACGTTGCAAACAAACTGGCGGATATATTTCGGCTTAATAATACTGAGACTGTAGATGTAAGATAGTTATAATTAGGACCGCATTCGGTCTAGCAATAAGCAGGTTACCCATGTGAACTTCCTTTGCTTGAATTTAGGCAGTACCGTGAAGAGGTTGTTTGAACTCTTAATATTTCATTGCATCGCTTTGTTGAAAATCAAAATAATTGGCATTTTTAATTTATCAGTCATGAGTCGAAGGTTGAATGCTTGATAATCTTTCAAAATATACTGATTTCTAAATTATAACATTCTGATTGGTGTATTTTATTATTTAGGAGGTTTCCATTTTTAATTAGTTCATCCATAAGTCTTTGTTAAATTAGAAACTTTTAAATTTGAATATTTGCAAAAGCTCTTGAAAATGCATACAAAAAACTGGTATATTTGTACACTTGGAAGTCTTCCAAACTTGGGTAAGTTTGCTATGAATATCTTTGAAAATTCTTTTTTACTGATTAAATCAAAACTTTCAAATGCAGCATTTAAACATGGAATGCTTTTATATTTGAACACTTTTAATTATTCATTTATTCATATTCAAATATATGAATAATTTATAAAGACTTTTCAAATTTTAAAAACCGTGAACCCTTCTTTTTAATTTCGGCTTCTTCTTTGATGGTGTAAGCTTTTTGTTTACGAAATGAAATATTTTTCAATAGTAATATTTCTAGAAATTGAAAGCATTCAAATTTAAAAATCTGAAACGTACGTTTTCTCGTACCTAGGCGTAAATCACATTATCAACATAGTTCCGAATAACTTTCCAATGCCTGAAGATGGAATTATGGGACTTTGCTTTTTCCAAAAATACAATTACAATCTCTCGAATGATAAATTACAACTTGACGGCAACTCACACGATCTGATCGATGACGGTATTTTAATCCCGCCAAATCAAATTAAATTAATTAAACTACCTGTAACAGAACCACATGGACATGTGGGATTTCTAGACAACCCACATATTCCTGATTCTATTTTTCGAATTGAAAATTATGAAATAACGATACCTATTTCCAATGATTCTCCTAAAGCAAAGATAATCAGCACACAGGAATTCCAATACAAATTCCTTAAAATCAAGCCTGAAGAAGATCAAATTCATTATATTTCAGAAGAAGAATTTGCCTCACGAATTAAAATTTTAACGCAAAATTCGAGGCTTAGTCATATCGAAACAGAACTCCGCGAAACTGTTGCTAAAGTTGTTCAGTCTTACCATGACATTTTCGCACTGCCAGGCGACCCTCTCCCGAGTAGCAACTTAACTGCCCACCGTATTGTCCTAAAAACAGAAAAAATCATCAACAATAAGTCTTATCGGCTGTCCGAGTGCCACAAAAAAGAGATTGAAACCCAAGTAGCTGAAATGCTAACAAAGAAAATAATCAGGCACTCCGAGTCACCCTATAACTCACCGTTATGGGTAGTACCCAAAAAGATTGACGCCTCTGCAAAGCGAAAGTGGCGAATTGTTGTAGACTTTCGCAAGATTAACGAAATTACTGACCAGGACGCCTATCCGCTTCCTATAATTGACGATATTTTGGACGGTCTTGGAAAAGCAAAATTCTTCTCGGCATTCGATTTAAGTGCCGGCTTCCACCAAATACCTATGGAAGCCTCTTCAAAAAAGTATACTGCTTTCTCGACTCCTGAAGGACATTTCGAGTTCGAAAGATTACCCTTCGGGCTCAAAAATGCTCCCGCAACGTCCCAGAGAATGATGGACAATGCACTCAGAGGATTAATCGGGAAGATTTGCTTCGCATATCTCGATGACATTGTGGTGTTCGGGTCAAGTATAGAGGAACATAATCAAAATTTAGTATTACTTTTT
>NC_046662.1:91530229-91532485 GCF_010883055.1 Belonocnema kinseyi
CATCTTACAGGTCTCAGCTATCTCACGCACTTTTAATCTGCGGTCTTCCAGCACTATTTGAAGGATTTTTTCGATCGTACCTACAGTTGTGACCTCAACAGGTGCCATCTCTTGGTCAGGCCGGAAACTTATCAATCCACCCTCGTATAACGAGAAACAGTGGCTGCAAATCTTAGTCCAGCTCGCACAAGAGACTATCGATAGAAAAATGATAATGTTACGCCTGCATTTCGACGACCCAACAATAACAAATACCGAGCGAATCAAGCTCAAAATCCTAATCTCTTTCTTGAGTTATAGATGTCCGAATCTTAAAATCCACACATGTTTTAACGCAACAACAGAACTGACTCGCGAAGAACGCGACCAGATCATTAAAGAATGTCATGGCTCAATGATGTCTCAACACTTCGGCGAGAACAAATCGATAACCCGGGCACGAGAATTAGGGACATGGGTCAATATGGAATTAGAAATTATCGACATATCAAAAGGTTGCACACGTGCCAAACTCAAAAGTTACAAAGAGTTAGACAAAGGGCTGAAGCGATCATTCCCGATACGCCAACCAATCCCAACGATAAAATCGCAATGGATATTTTTGGACCCCTACCCGTTACAGTTCGGAAAAACGAGTACATTCTGTCGATTCAGTACATGCTTACAAAATACCTCATTTTAATTCCCTTAAAAAATGCCACATCCGAATCAATTATTGAAGGACTCTTCGACTATTATATTTACACTTTTGGATCCCCTAAGCACATCTTAACAGACCAGGGACAAAATTTTGTCTCAGAATTAATCCAAAATTTTGAGAGTCTTTTTAGAATTAAACACGTTAAAACCACAACGTTCCACCCGCAAAGCAATGGAGCGTTGGAAAGAGCACACGCGACAGTTAAAGATTTGATACGGACCGCAATGGCTGACAATCACATCGAATGGAATGACACTCTAAAGTTCATTTGCATGGCCTATAACACGATGATCCATGAGAGGACTGGATTTTCACCCTTTCTCCTAACATTTGGAAGAGATGCAAACTTACCTTCACTTCTTGCTACCACACCAAGCCTCAAATACCCTGAGTTAGTGAGACTTGGGAAAGAAAGGGACGAAAAATACATACGGCGGGCTCGCGAAAGAATCGAAAAATCAAAAGAAAAATACAAGCGGGTCCAAGATGCAAAAATAGTCATCCCTCAGAAAATTTTTGAAATCGTTGATTTAGTATTACTCGAAAACAATAAAACAGGGAAGTTACTGGCAGACTGGAAAGGACCTGCCACTATAATCGGCATCGAAACCAATAATAACTACGTGGTTCTTATTAACAATGAACGACAAAGAATCCACGCCAATAAATTAAAACCATACTACTACTAGTTTCAGGTACCATGAAGATCGTATTCCTGGCAATACTGATCTTCGGAGTCCGGGCTGATGTCCAAATTAAGGATCTTGAGGACACCACGATTTTTGCTGAAAACCTTGGCACAACCAAGCTCTACCATGAGACTTTGAAACTGATCCTGGGAATCGACGCGCAGAACTTCGAAATTAAGTTTTCACAAATATACGAAACCTTTTATCAGGCTATACAGATGTGTGACCATTGCCCTGCCCAGTTTGAATTAAAACTTTTGAAAAATCGTTTAAATCGCTTAGGAAACTCGAAATTTCTATTGTCTCAAATACTACGTGAATCTCGTTCTCGCAGAGGAATATTGAACGCAATCGGGTCTGTTTCTAAAGCTCTTTTCGTTACTCTCGATAACAACGACTTAGAGCTCATTAATCAAGAATTTGACAAGATATTTCAGGATAATAAAGTAATGGCCAAAACAATCGGAAATCAAACCCGAATAATAAAAAATGTATTGAACAGTGCCTCACATGACTTACAAACTCTAAATGAAGAATCAAGAGATTACACACAAGAAATGAACAGAATAATTAACGAAACAAATTCCAATACGAAAAATAACGCGATTTCTAATTTAATTACAATAACAGAGATTTCAATTGCCGAATACAGTGAGTATCTAAATCTAATAATTGACGCAATAAATGATGGGAAGCATGGCATTGTGCACCCTCAAATTTTGACACCCGTGATTTTGATCCTAGAACTCAAACAACTAGAAGAAATTAACAATCAGAAATACCCTATTAAACTATCCGTTCAAAATTACCAACACATTGTTGATATATCCGAAATTACCATTGGAATAATCAATAAACGACTCGTTT
>NC_046662.1:91532585-91535027 GCF_010883055.1 Belonocnema kinseyi
TTGTAAACGAATGCAACCAACTTATTTAATCAGCGAGATCCATTCCTGCGAAACAACTATTATAAAACACCAAAACAAATTTATTTCCGATCAGACATGTCATTTTTCAGTTTTTAGAATTATTGAATTAGTATTTATCCCATTAAAGGACCCTAATCAATATATTGTAATTCCTGAAACACCTTCAGAATTAAACGTGCTATGCGGTGCGAATGCGCAAACACTCAAACTTGATTCTCCAAGTCTACTCTTTAGTAATGAAGATTGTATAATTCAAACACCAAATTCTATTTTAAAACTGCGAAAATCCAGTGTAAGACAAAGCGACATCTACTTCAAAAAGAATGTATCCTATAAACTCAATGCCGAAGATATCAGTTTACTAAGCCCGCATTTGCCTTTAATTCAAGAATCTCTAAACCATGAAAATTTCAAAGAATTGCGACAAAACTTAAACGACATGGAAACTTCATTACAGGCTATAAAATCACGCCATCGAACGCGGACCTGGATTGAAACAAGTACAGATATTCTTACCTATCTAGGATACGTAGCTCTAGGATTAATAACATTCTTCACATTGTACAAAATAGGCTTCTTCGATCTTTTAAGGCGAATAATACCCAAAACCCTATGCATACGATTATTTTGCGTTGATATGACCGTACATACAACTCCTACTGTTCATTACACAGCGGTTGCAACGGCACCACCAGTCTTGAATCCTGTACAACCAATAGACTCGAACTCTAGGTTAATTGCGGATAAAAACGCAAAAATTGTTTCCAAAAGGGTTAAATTGCGAAACTTAGGGACTAAGTTCGGTCTAAGTAGAGGGATGTGACGAGCTTGTAGTCACCCCTACTCCAGGGTCCAAATAGTTGGGACCCTAAACTGACCTGTCCTTCCAACATTCCGGCAGTCATTCGTCAGATCTAGCTCTATGCCAGTCGTGTACTTGTTTACGGATTCGTACCACTGTGGAAACTCAACAATAAAGTTGCGATATCTACGGATATCGCGATAAATGATAAATAAGGGTTTGTTTTATTAATTAGACCCGTCACAGTTAGCTATAAAAGAAAAGGACCTCACCGCGCGTCGGGCTCGAGTTACAGGGGTCTACGGTAGCCACTTGAGTTTTTGACTCAGTCGCTCTTTTTGTAATTAAAAAGTTAAAAATTAATAATTAATAATCCTGAAATCCCCGACTTAAAAGTAATATATTCAGAATGTTCGAATTATTCCGATTCCAACGATATGTAATTTGTCTATAAAGTTTGAAAATTGGGGAAGTAAGCAATATTAAATTGAATATTGAGCTAAAGTTTCTGCTATTTAACTTCTTCAAATTTTCAACTTTCCTAGGCAAGCAATGTATCATTGGAATCGGAAAAATTCGTAGATGCGGATTATGCTATTTTCAAATCACAATTTGCATAGTTTAAATTCTGTACATTTCTTCACTTTGACCTGCTGTGGATCAAAGACCCCTGCTGCGGTAACCTTATTCACAGTGAGTTTGATAAGCAAACAGACACGTAGTAGAAAACATAATGCCAGAGTCGTGAATCAATCAAAGAAAATAGTTTCTGATGAATTTGAAGAGGTTCACTCATATTGGCTGAAACATCTCAACAAATCCCTTCTTCTTGACAAATTGAACAATGAGCTGCGCGCAGAAACCCAAGATTGGTCGTTCTAGAGCAACGATTCCCAAACTTTGTATGCACTTTGTGGGGAGCGACAGGACCGCCACCCTCACATTTTTTCACAATACCCTGCCGCCGAGGGGGACACTTGACTGCTTCACTGCTTGACACATCATGCTTTACGCGAAAGAATTAGAACCGGTTGAGAAAAATTAAAATGTGTTAAAATGTTAATAAATTAAATTCTTTTAGTTGAATCAATTTCCTAATCTAATTTTAAGCAAATGAAAAGAAAGTTGATGAAAATCGGTTAATAAGATCAATGCCAGTTGAAAGTTCTTGTAATTTTGCATGTTCTTAAAGATATGCTTAATTACTCGAAATTTTAACCGATTTTTATCAACTTCTTTTAATTTTCTTAAAATTACACCAGGAAAATGATTCAGATAATTAGAATTGAAATGAGCCATATCTTTAGGATTTTAGTTATTGAAACAGCCTTAAATCTCATGACAATGAAAGGGTCCTCATAGCGGGGGAGCTGCCAAGTGGCTAGACCCGGGCTGGCTTCCCCCTCGGGGACTGCCCGGCCCGGATAGCATCCCCCTGCCAGAGCAACCTCATCGGCCGGCGGAACTAGTTTGGGAATCGCTGTTCTAGAGCAGCGATTCCCAAACTTTTTATGCATTTTCTGGGGAGCGGCAGGGGCCCCACCCTCAAATTTTTTCACAATACTGGAACCCAAGTGAGACACTGGACGCTAGTCGTTCGTGCTCGGTTGCTTGCTTCG
>NC_046662.1:91535127-91549182 GCF_010883055.1 Belonocnema kinseyi
TATCGCACTTTTGTTGCATTCACAAGATTTGTAAATATTTCATTTATTAGTTCGGATATTAACCGATTTTCAAAAACTTTGTTTTCATTTTCTTTAAATTATGTCACGAAATTCATTCAGCCAATTAAAATTTAATTGAGCTAAGTCTTTATAATTTCAGTTATTGCAAGTTCATAACAATGACAGGGTCATTCGTGGTAGATACACGAAAGTCGAGGAAAGTAGCCTTCTCCTCGCAGCGGGGAGCCTGCCTCGGAGCCTGCCTAGCTGTCCGGCCGGGGGTGGCATCCCCCTGCCGGCGGCAGCCTCATCGGCCGGCGGCACTAGTTTGGGAATCGCTGTTCTAAAGGATCTTCTCTCAGGGAACAGAATATAGTCGAAATGTCAACCCTCAGGAAGATTAGCACATGGGGCTGCAACTGCATTCGACTTTTAGTAGAAAATAGTGTGAACGTATACTTATATTATTCGTCAGCCACTTACGCGGGCCTCACCATACCGCCTGTACAGGGACCGTGGTGGGAGGTGACGGAACTGCGCAATTTGAAATAAGCGTGTATAAAGGACCTGAAATAGGTCACCTCTAAAAAAGGCGGTCTCTGAAGTAGGATGAAGGTTAATGTAGTTCAACTTTTACAATTGAAAATTCTCGAATTTTGAATATTTGAAATTAATTATTTCATGTGTATTGTAGAAATTAATGCATTTTAAAATGCTCAATTCTGAAATTCAAAATGGAAAATTCCATGTCTAAAAAAGAAAGTGACCACCGAATTTTGAAACAATTCAATAAATATTTACAATTACATCATACGGAGAATAAAAATTATGAAATAAGAAGTTTGCTAGGTTATTGGTTTAGTTTTTCCAAGGACTAGGATGATGACTATTAATAATGTAGATCTTATGAAACGTGGAGAAATAAAATAAAAGAGAAACAGAATAAAAACCTTGCGAATTTGAGACTAGTTTTAAAAAATAACAGAAAAAAAGATCAATTTTTACGCATCTAATAATTTTCCATTTTGAAAACTTTCGTAATCTGTGTAATATGCAAGGAAATCTGCGATGTTTATTATCTTAAAAAAGTACTCCTGCATTCTAATTTTTGTGAATTCCTGCCCTTTGCTTCCATATTTATCCATTTTTTTCTTCTACAGCGAAAATTTAAATAAGTCTTCTGTCCTTTTTTCCAATATATACTGCATCTATCTGAAACTTGTATACGTTACTATAAAGTCGTAAAAACTATAGCTATTATTACAAATTTAAATTATTCAGAGATTACCCCACATACATCAATGCGAATTTGGACAATGCTGGCATTATGTGTACTCAAATTCTAATACATTTCGAATGTGATCTGCATAATATAGGCTTAGTGATATTTATGTTGATATTGCGCATATTTCATATTTTAAAATGCAGGAGTCACGACAGGTGCTTAATCAGAATCGGACACGAACAGCAACTCTTCTACCGTTATATTTCTGCACGGTAAAGTGCACTTTTTGAAGGATTCACGAAAAGCTCGAAAACATCAGAATTTCGTTTATAATAATTAAATTCGTACATACGCAATGATTTGGCACAGGTAAATAGCGTATTATTATTTTCGTACTTTGTTTGCGAAAATTACGTATTCGGTCATCGCGATTATTACGTTTCAGTTAGCGGATCTGTTATTTCAACGTTTTTGTCGCGCAGGATGTAGGTAGGTGCTTGGATGCGCCCGGGCTTGGCTTCGAAATGTTATTAATGCTGCAGCGAGCGGCGAACGACAAACAAAAATAATTAATATTTATCGTTCACGATTTCCGCGCCCGCGAATATCGAGAACACGATACTGCACCCACCATCCATATATTCTATACACGATGTTTCACGTGGTTCGGCCAGCAATCAAACAAATTCAGTTGCAAGTGTTTTCAAAACTTTTTACACAATTTATCTTCATATTTTACGGAAAAATTGCATAATTTAGCAAGAAGATAATATGCTTCGTCTGTAAATTGTGCTTTAGAGAATTATTTGTCAAGGTAATGTTTTGCATTGAGATAAGAATTCTTTTAAACTGACTGAGATTTATATCAGTTTTACAATCTAAAGATTACCATTCAATTATTACCAATGTACAAATATAATTCAACTTGGCTAAGACTTTAATTACCCCCTAATCAAAACATAGTCAATGCATAGTCAAAACGTTTTTCTATGGCTCGCCCTTGGCCACCAGTGAGACTATTTTTCGTCTTCAATAATCCAATTTAAATGTTACAGAATACTCATATTATTTATCTAAATGGTATTTATTTTTCACATATGAATAATTTTGTTTATCTGCAATAATTATGTTCTTTAAATGGCAAATCTAAAAATATTGTCGATTTTTCCCTGTTTCCAACAATTTACTCGGCGAGGAAGGGAGTAATATGGAGGAGGGAGTATATATTTTTATATTGATCTAGAATTCATGTGTTGTTCATTTAAATTATAAAGCGTTGGTTCCGCAACACTGATCCGACCCGGGACGCTGATTAATCTCTTAAGCGATCAACCCACGTGAAGAGCTTCACAAAGTCATCAGGTTGAGCTCCCCACCTGATCCCATTTGTATTCAAGGTCTATTGTTTCATAAACTATTTTTAGCTACACCTTCCTATCTTGGAATACCTCTTAAGATTTCTTCACGTCCATGCGTTTTCTCATTCAAGTTCTTGTGTTTCTATGGCTTATTACTTTCCTTCAAGTTAGGGTTTTATTTGCACATTCTAACCACTCTTCACACGGTGTGCCTCTGGGCACGCCACCATTTTCTTGACGTTGAGACAACTTTTTCTTGAGTTGATTATCTTTCATTCTCTCAACATGCCCAAAATATCTTAACAGTTTTTTCCGCATATGTCAACTAGTGTGTCCTCGACACCACATTCTTTAAGAATTATCTTATTTCTCACTTTGTCCATCAGAGTTTTACCAGGAATCTCATGGTAATCATGTTAATTTTACTATTATCCTTTTCATTGTAGATCCAGATTTGGCTACCATACAGTACAGTCTGTATAAATATAGAATTATATATTTCCTTTCTAGCATGACCTGATATATTTTTAACTCTGATAATAGATCCTGTTCTACAGAAAAACTTCTTAATCTTGCGTATACGCCTACTTAACTTTTCATATATCTTTTCGTCAGTAGCGAATAGGCCACCAAGATATACGTACTTATGAGTTTGTTTAATTCTCTGATCGTTTAGGACAGTGTTGCATATTGTTTTCTCACCCTTTGCTTCAAACACAAAATTTTTTGTTTTATTTGCATTAATTTTAAGGCCTATGTTTTCAATGCCTGTTATCAGTTTGCTTAACAGTCTTTGCAAATATCTGATCGACTCTGTCATAGCAATATTATCCCTTGCGAATGCTAACCCACGTACCCTCACTCTTCCGAGACCCACATCTTCATTCTCGAAGAGGGCCATTCTTAGACACTTGTCCATGAATATAATTAATAGCTATAAAGGCATAGCGCATCTTTGACTAAGACCTTGCATAATATCGAACCGATCACTCGGTTTTCCATTTAATCTTATACTCGCTTTGCTACCTGCATATATTATTTTAATTGCTTGCAGCAGCTATCCATTGACTCCGTACTCCTTTAGGACTTCCCAGAATTGATTTCTATCCTCCTTGTTGTATGATTTTTCTTGGTCAACAAATGTACATAAAACTTTTTTTTTACTCTCAAACTTTTTTCAGTGCTCTGTCTGTAGCTAAATGTTTGATACTTGATACTTTGGACTTCCTATATCTTTTGTTCTGTTATTTTAATTACCCGACGAACAAGTATTTTTGAATATATTTCACTGAAGGTACGTATGAAGCTGATACCTGTGTAATTATTACAGTTGCCTTTATCTTCCTTTCCTTTTCATGTCCGTACGATAATCGCCTATTTCCAGTCATCTGGAACTTCTTCCATCTGGATACAAAAATTTATCAATTCGCACAATCTATGAGGTGTATAGTCACCACCGTATTTAAGCACTTAAGCGTTAATACTGTCTACACCATCAGCCTTACAAGTTTTAAAGGTCTTGAATAGATCTCTAATGTCAGATGCATAGACTGTCTCAACCAGGTATTCTAACTATCTTGTTCTGTATCACTTCCCAATAATTCCTTAAAAGTGTCTCTCAGTGTCTAGTACTCCGTCTTTGTCGCTTAGCATTACAACGTTTTTATTTCTCATGCTGTGTCACTCTGTACTTTTACCTGCTTTCACGTTTATCAGCGCCGATTTATAAAACAGTTTCTTGCTTTCTTCAAAATCTTTGTGCATATTCTCTTCTTCTGTTTTAATTACATTTTGACTTTTAGAAAATTGTAGTTTTTATCTTTTTATGAAAATTTAAATATGCATTTAGTTCTTGAGACTGACTATTCGATCAACTATTCGATCCCAACCTATCTACCTAATTCCAGAAAATATTTAATTAAGACAAGTCCTCCTCGACTTGTCTTGAGGCTTAGAATGAAACTTCTTGTCTTAATGTAAGTACATTTCAACTTGTCTTCAAGCCCCGTCGAAAATCTCAACCATAAACATTTCTGGGAATGTTAAAAAAATATGGCTCTGTCAATTTAAGTGTAGTATTTATAATAAATTTCAGTTTACAATACTTTTTTGTGAATAATAATAATTATTCATACTTATACTGTCGAACAGTGACTATTAAAATGCAAAGTAATATCCCTGATTGGAATAAATCGTAAGGACATAACAAAAATTGGTATAGTCTTTTAAAACAAGCGAAATAAAATGTTTATTTCACTACAAATACTTCGCAATACCTTGCAATCCTTGCTAATCTCAAAATGGTTAGAAATAACTTGAAATATTGTGAAATCCCTTGATATATTTTCAAATAATTCGATAATCCTTAATACCTTTTAAAATATTCTGGGGTATCTAGAAATATGCTGAGACCACTCCACATCTTTGAAAATCAGCTTTAGAAGTTTTGTGTTATCCTCTGAAATTTTAACAATTTTGAAACGCCTTAAAAACTTTTAAAAAATTGTTGAAACTTTTCTGAATCTCGTGAAGTTTTTTGAAATTTACTGAAATCAAATTCTTTCATTTGGGATATCACCTCAAAAGATTTTTGAAACTTTATTAAAACCCTCAAGCATTTTATGAAATTCTCTGAAATGTCTTTAAAACCATTAAACATCTTTAAAATCGCTTTCAATACCTTGAAATCATCTTAAATCAATTAAAATTCCTCTTTGCATTTTCTAGAAATTGTTTGAAATATCTTGAGATGCTTTTATATCCTTTGAAATCTCATTGCGTTCATTAGAATCTATATACTTAGGCTTTTCAAAACCCCGAAGATACCTTCTGAAATCTTTTAAAATTTGATCAAATCTTTATCAATCTTTTTAGTCTAATATCTGGTGGAAACTTCAACTTAAAATGATATTTCTCTCGGTATTAAAGAAAAAACAGCCATGAATTTTTAAATTAATTTATTGAAATTCAGTTTTATTCTCCTATCAAATTTGATACAAGAAATAGAATATATTTTACCACCATAGCAAACAAAAATTGAATTCACATTCATAACCCAATTGAAAGTTAATAGACGGTTATATTTAAAACATTTAAATCTAATAAATGGAGCAATTTCAAGTCTTTGAAGCCCAAAATTGGTCCTTCAATACTAACGAGTTCAAGATTTTCGAGGCACTTTGTCACAACATTTTTGCAGATAGATTGTACGTAATAGTATATCGTGTAATAAGGGAGCAAACAGGGTTATTTTGACGAGCGTAAAGTCACATCAGTCAAAATCAGGTTGCTCCAGTGTAGCGCACGATACTGTTTCCAACATCTGTATTTCAAAGTACGTTTTTTATCTAGCCTGTAGAGCGAATCGCAAGTATACGCAACAAAATATGTTATTCTTAGATTTTTTGCTGCCACGCGGCGCTACTGCCAAGTCGAGGAATAAAACGCAAAACACGCGAGTTTCATTCTTGATGCAGCACTTTTATTCTCTGCTATGTTTTACCTAGGGAGTACAAACGTAAAATCGCGATCGGCGCATGCACCACTTTAAGTTATTTCCCGGAGACCCAAAATTAGCCATTTTGCTTTCGCACTACAGTAATTATAATTCTTGTCCACTCAGGTTTATAATAATTCGTAGAGAAATACTATTATAAAACAAATATTTATACCAAAAGTCTCTCCGTATATGCTTGGCATATACCAAAAGAGGTAGTTTTACTGCGACATTTAAACCTATTTTCCATTCATGACAATTAAACAGAAAACCAACTTAACACTCATCTTACAGAGCCTTAATAGTCCAGGAATTAAACAAACCCTTATAAATTTCTTATAAAGGTTCACAAAAATAGTCTTTTTTTGGAAATAACTTGTCTGGTGTATCTAATTCAAAAGCTTAATGAATAAAAATTGAAGTAAGGAATCTGCGAAAACACTAATTTACGCTAGTTCTCCAAGCGCGAAAAATTTCGAGCTGGCGTTATTTCGATATTCTAGATATGCGGTTCTGTAATTTATTTAGCGATCGGTACATGCTTGTTTTTTTTAGTATTAGTAATTCGTGGATCGTTTATTACATTTTTGGTATTTAAATATTTAATACTGCATTATTTATCATAATGTGCAAAATGAAAGCTTCGGATTTTTGAAAAATTTCCAGAAAATTGGACCAGTATTTTATTTGACGATATGATGTATGCACGGACCTGAAATGCAAATGTGAAAACAGAGCTTCATTCGTTGATTAATATCAAACGTGTAAACGATTTTATTCCATCAGTTTGATTCGAAATTTAAATCACAAATTGCAAAGTACTGGAAATGAGATCCCACAGTATTAAAATGAAATATGTAACAACGCCGATCAATAATTTATAATTGCGAGTAAGTTTACATCGTATGTTTTTAACTCTGAATCAAAGTTTTTGCAGTTTCATTTTTTTTATGCCAACAAAGTCGCTGTGAGTTTAGTTTCTAAGGGCATAATTTTGACGTCATTGGAGTTTAACATTTTCAATTTGGTACATTAAAAATTAAAAGTAATACATTTGTAATTCCTTTTTTTTATAGGCATTTTATAGTCATGTGACAGTCTGGTACATGTCTTTAAAAACAGGTAATAATTTAATTTGTTCCATTTAAGGTATTTTTGGAACTTTTCAATATAGCATACTTCCATATTCTAAAGCTGAGACTCGTGAATTAAAAAGACAGTGAAACTCTTCAATAGTCCTCCCTTCTTTAGCCCTTCCAAGAAATGACGTCACACCGCTGGTAGTTGTAACAGGAGCTGCGCGGGTACGCGGGATTTGCGATTGTCACTCAGGCGTGAACAAACAAAAGAGGAGCGGGCTATGTTGACTTAGTTCCCACCTATCGTCATCACCAAAATCAGCGCTATAGAAGAGTTTCACTGTATTGTAATATTAAGAGTCTAAAACTTTTGACAAGTTGTTCAGTTCGACGAACTGCAAATTCAAAATTCTGCCGTTTTGAAAGATTTGAGTTCCAGAATTGGTTTATTTTCAAATTTAATGTTATTCACCTATTTTAAAGTTTCAAATTTAAAAAGAAATCGTACAATCTGGAAGTATTATCATGCAAAGGATTCAAAATTGTCCGCTTGTTAAGGCTAGTAATTTAAAATTTCCTATCTGATGCTATGGAAAATTTAACGTTTTTGGTTAAAAATGGTCAAATCGTAAAGAGGCTAAATTCAAAATTATTGTACGTTTTGAACCCATTTTGAAAACGTATTAATTTAAACATTTTAATTAAACAATGTTTAACGCCAAGAAATGTCAATCGTCAATTATACAATTTCAAATCCTTTATATTTTAAAATACTCTTCAAGTTTGAAGAACCGTAAAACTAATTCTATTTGTTTCAGAACGATGTCGAAATTAAAAAATTATCATACATTTTAAAATTGAGCAAGTCTAAATGTCTTGAGGAGAAAATTTCAACTTCAACATGTCGCATTTTTTTAACATAGCCAGACTTCAATTTATGTCTTGGAGACAAGTGTCTATGTCTTAAAGGATAATACTTATGTCTTGTGTCGAAGTTTTATGACTCCAAGATGAGCGGTTTATAACTTCGATTATATATCTGTCCTAATAAAAAAGGTAATTCGGACTGTCATAAAAGTTTATCTTTGTTAGTGATTAAGCAATTTTGTATATTTTTATAAAATATATATGTATATATTGAATTAGTTCATTTACGGATTTGCATTACAATTTTAATATTTTCGAAGACATTTTTCAGAATTATCCTCGTCCAGACCCACAGGTTTTGGATTTTTAAATTAAAAATAACTAATTTAAGCTTTAAAAATTGTTCATTCATGAATTCTATTTCATTACATCTCTTAACAGTCTCATTTCTGAGTCCAAAAGGTTTGTCTTTAGACAAGTTTACGCTAACTTGAAATCATCATGCTAAGACTACAAAAGTAAGACATAATCTTATGACTCGTCTCAGTTTTGAGGTGCAGCAAGACATCGATGTCTTGGAACATAACTCAAGACATCACCAAGTCAAATTTAATTTTAAGCATTTTTACTCAGAATAGAATAATAATAAATTTGTTTGAAGAGTAAGAAAGTCATAATCAACTATAATCTTTTACAACATTAAATTTAAAGTATAACTATATAAATTATTAATAATTCAAAGATAATATAACAAACATTTTTTGTGTCATGGTCAGTTATAATATTGACAAAGTTAAAAGGGCCTAAGGGGGTAAGCATGCAAAAATTGCCCCCGCACGTATTAAGTTTATATTACCACTATTGATGGGAATCCGTGTGAAATGAAATTCCTCCAATATATAACACAACAATTTTATTTTCAGGAGATTTATGGAAGGGGAAAGTAGATAAAAAAGTCATTTTTTTCGAAAACTAGTAAACAAATTTTGATGATCGAAAAATAGGTTATAGTCACTCATAACACTAGTTAGACATTTTAAAAATTTTTTAAATAAAATAGTAGAGGTAAAATAATGTTTAAAAAATTGCAAACATTTTTTTGAGGTTACGGTTAAGTGATACATCTCTAATTTTTTAAATAAATAGTACTAATATTATCTACTACAAAATATATTTTACCTACACTTTTTATAGGGGTACTTCATGGTTTAAAAAACAATCTCTGGGGCGGGGTGCCATGCGTGTGTTGCGTACTTTTTATTATGTACGTGTATTGCGTACGCACGGCACCAGGCGCAAAATTTGGTTTTTTAAGCCATGAAGTACCCATACGGAAAAATTAGGTAAAATATATGTTGAAGCAGACAATACACATTTTTTTCTAAAAAAACAAGAGGTGTATGTCCAAAATGTCACCTCAAACAAAATGCTGGAAATTTTTTAAAATATTTCTTGGATATTTCTAAATATGTTCTAGGCTTTAATGTAATGTTATGCGCTATACGCAATAGGCGCACGGCGCCAGATTTTTTTTCACCATGAAGTATCCCTATGCAAAATTTGGGTAAATTATATGTTTAGTGTTGCCACTGAGCGAGAAAGCCTAAGGAACGAGACGAGACGGGACAAGACACACCTGCTTGTCTCCGTATTTCACGTCTCGTTTTGTCTCGTCTCATTCTTCCTCGTCTCGTGGTGTCCTTCCTCGTTTCTCGCCTCGGGTTTTCCGAGGAATGCGACAGATGTGCGCTAGCAGAGAGAACAGCTCGCGGAAGCATTCGGAGCATTCTTTTGCCACCCTGACACGCTAATGCTAATTAGCGTCCCAGTGGGCACAAAGTTTGGCGACGTCTTCACGACATCGTTACGACATATTTTCGATAACTTTACGACGTCCTATGTCCATGTCGTTAAGGTGTCTTTACGATATCCTAAATAAGTCGCATGATCTGACGATATCTTTACGACATCATAAAGACAGCGAAACGACATAGACATAGGATGTCGTAAAGTTGTCGTAAAGATGTTGTAACGATGTCGTAAAGACGCCGCCAAATTTTGTGCCCACTAGGGTTCTTTAATGTATACTTAAAGTAAAAATATAATTATATATTATATTTTTTTCGCCATTACTGATTAATTTGATATTAAACACGAGCATGTTTTGACTTTTTCAAAGATTAAAATTCCCTCTATTAGTATGCTATGTTTTTAATATATTCTGCCAATTATAACAGAATATATGAAACAGAAAGTTGTAAAGATATGCATAGTTTTAAGTCCTTTGGAGTTTTAACGAATTTAACACAAATTTAATCTTTTATATTTTAAATAAGAATTTAAAAATTTTGTAGCGTCTAATTTTAATGTATAATAAGTACTAAGTAACAAATAAGTGAGTAATAATACTCACATAAACTCATATGATGATAACACAATGGGTTTTATAATTAACCCCTACGAAATTCATGTATGTATATATTTGTATATTCATGTATGAAGATAAAATATTTTATAAATCGGAAGCCCCTTCAGCTCAGGGCGAAAGACCTTTCGTTATAGACCATTTTGTTCCCGAGACGTTGAAGCAAGAGAAATTTTTTAAAATATACGAGCAGATTTTTTGAATTATATGTTTTCGGATTACTTGTTTTATGCCAATAAATTTTATATAAAACATTTTAGAAATCTGTTATAATAATTTAAAAAACATGAAAATATTTCAAATCTTTGTGCAACTTTCAAATGTATTAAAAGCTGTGTATTTCTTGAAATCTTTTAAAGTGTTTAAAGTCTATGTTCGATCTTGAAATTTATGTAAAACCTTTGTTAATCTTTTAAAATTGTAGCAAAATTGAATTCTTTGTAAAATTTTTAGATATATTTAAAAAGCCTGATAAATTCTTTGAACTCTTTGTAAATTTCTTGAAATCTTTTAAAGCGTGTAGAGTCTATGTTATATATTTAAATTTGTGTGAAATCTTTTGCAATCTTTTGAAATCTTTGCAACATTAAATTCTGTGAAATTATTAGAAATATTTAAAAAGCCTGTTCAATTCTTTGAAATATTTGTAAAACATTTTAGTAATCTGTTGTAATAATTTTAAAACATGAAAATATCTTAAATATTTTTGCAGTCCTATAAATGCATTAAAATCACTGTGAATTTCTTGAAATCCTTTATAGCGTGTAAATTCTATGATAGATCTTAAAATGTATGTGAAATCATTTTAATATTTTTAAATTATAGCGAAATTCAATTTTTTGTGTAACTTTTAGAGTAATTTACAAAACCCTATCAATTCTTTGAAAAAGTTGTGGTCTCATTATGGTGACTAATAAACAAAAATAACATTCACGATTTTTCCAAAATATTTATTTTATTCCGACTTAGCTGTGTACTTTCAGATATGAACGTTGTAAGGGTCCCCGGAGGTAAATTGTCGGTGATAATTCGTGTACGAATTCAAAATTTTTTTGTACACATGAATAAACAAATACACATATATGAATATACAAATAAAGATACATGAATTTCGCAGGAATTAATTATAAAATACACTGTTAGTTGCGCACTTACGACTTACGAATGTGCAAGTAGTTACGCACATTTGAATTTATAAATGTCCCGACAAATATATTTGAAATTGTACTTCGAAAAATAAAAAATTAAATGAGTGTTAAATTCTTTAAACTCTACATGACTTGAAAATATGACTATATTTTTACTTTTTATTTCATATATTTCATTCTTATATTTGGCAGAATAAATGTTTCATTGGAAAAAATTATATACTGGTACAGTAAAGTTAAATATGTGAAATGATCCCAGAATAGTCGTGTTTGATATCAAATTAGTGAGCAATGGACAAAAAAATATAATTTGTAAGCATATTTAGACTTTAACTATTCATTAAAGAACGCTAATTAGTATTAGCGCGACAGACTGGCAAAAGCATGCTCCTGCGAGCTGCCCGCTTCACCAGCGCACATCTGCTCGAAAAGACGATAGCAAGCCAGGCTCGGTATTTCTCGTCTCGGACTGCATCACTATATATGTTGAAGTGGACAATATGAATATTTTTTTCCTAAAAAAACTTGAGGGGTGTCTCTAAAAGATTATTAAAAGAATATGCTGGAAATTATTTAAACATTTATTTTACCCCTACTTTTTATATAAAAATTTTTTTACTTTTTTTCTGAAAAGTTTTGTGGGTAATTATAACATATATTTATACTATTAAAATCGCATGAGTCGTTTTCGATCAACCTTTGATGTTCTAGGCTTTGAGGTAATGGTGTGCGTCTTACGCAATACACGTTGGGCGCCCCTAGTTGGAGTTTTTTTTTAGTAATAATTTACTCCCATGGAAAATTTCAGTAAAATATATGTTGAAGTAGATAATAAAAGTATTTTTTTCCTAAAAAACAAAGAAATGTAATTTAAAGTAAATTGTCTATAAATATTAGGAGATTACTTGACTTATAGATGAAGTTTGAGTGAACCTAGGGTGCGCGATTGTTGGTTCTCGCGCTTCACGCTCAATAATGTACTTTCCTCGCGCTGCGCGCTCGGTCTTTGTATTTTCCCCACATTTGTACACAGATCTTTTAAAATTGTAATTGGTTTATTGTGAATTCTGTTTTATTAAAGCTCATTCGGCTTTAAGGAGCACATTCTCATCACGTAGCTGGCGTGTTTTGCGCTCGGTTTTCTACAGAATCTGAACATTTTCATTATCTTCTTTTCATGATGGAAAAAAGTTCGCGTCGCATAACAAGAATTTGGTTACTTTACATTTTATTGCAAATTATTTCGTTATAAACTGTTATAAATTGTTTCGATCTTCAGTTCCAATAAAGATATTAGTGTTTATAGCGAATTTGCAGATCTTTTTTGTTAAAGAACTTCTTTCTACTTATTTTTTTGTCGTATTTTATGTGTTGGATTTAAAAAAAAATGTTATGCTAGATCTTATTTTTAAGGATTAGAAGAAAATCACTTGTCCTATTTAAATGTTAATAAATCTGTTATGTGTAAACATGTTACATCTGTTCATTTTTTGCGTACCTTGTATCATTAAAAAAAATAATTATTACTCTTTTAATGTAATTTTTCACGATTAAAACAAAAACTACGCATCCTATAAAGAAATGATGTGTTACAAATGTGTAGTTTTTTTTTGGTTAACAGCTTTTGTCTGGTTTTTTTCATGCTTGTTTTTTTCATTTTCTAATGTTATTGTTTACGAATTAAACAAAAAATACGAGCTCTGTCAAAAATACTTTCCTGATATTGTGCGTTGTTTGGCTTAAAATGTTCATTTTCGTTTTTTTAATATGCATATATACATACAAGGTGTCACAAAAGTAGCGGAACATGTCTGTATCTTCTTAAGTGAGCTATTTTTCACAAAGCTCAAGGTCATTCATGTAGTAACTTTTAACAAGGAACCTGATGGTGAACTTAATTTTGACCTTGAGGACGAAGTCGGCAATCGAAAGGTCAATTAAACTCAAACAATGTTTTAATGGCTATAAGAACGGCATTATTGGAAAACATTCCATAGAGGATTTTTCTTTATTTCGACTTCCGGTAAAAAAATAAGTATTTTCATTATAAAAAAAGTTAATCCTGAAATAATTATGAAGTACATCAAGGTTGTCCATTCAGCCTTAGCGACCTCAAAAACACCTTAAGTGATTTTTTACGTTAACGCTAAAAATGGACCTCACTTACTTTACCAGAGAGGTCGTGACCTTTGAACGGTCGCCAGGTCAGGTTGACCTAAGACGTATGACCTAAGTACATTTTTGAATATAAAGTTTTCCCTTCTTTCGATTGCCGGTGTTATAAAGGGGCGTTTACATTTTTAAAAAAGTTTACCTTGAAAAAACCATGAAGGTCATTATCAAGGTCAAAATTAAGGTCACCATCAGGTTCCTTGTTAAAAGTTACTCCGGGAATGAACTTGACCTTTGTGAAAATGGCTCATTTAATAAGATACAGGCCTGTTCCGCTACAGTTGT
>NC_046662.1:91549282-91574554 GCF_010883055.1 Belonocnema kinseyi
ATTCTCCAAACATTTTTAAATGCCCTAACATATTAAATTTCTATCCAAAATGGATTGCTAATGAACATGACCCTTAATTGAATACACTAAAAGAGTATACCTAAGGCCAATCCAATCTGTGAATTCTTTCGAAAGTTATCGTGCTAACAAACTAAAAATTTACTGAAACATGAACAAACGCGCACGGTCAGATGCATTCGTAAAATCTTGTTTTTCGGATATAGGGAGTCTCGAAACGTGGACATTTGTTCGAAAAAGGGGGGAGGGATCAAATTTTACACAAATCTAATACATTCTCTGATGAGAATGTAAACATTATATTCTGATATTAAAAATGTTTTGCACGTATGGAATGAATATATTATAAATATAATGGTACCAATTCATAAAAATGAATGTTTTTACGTAAAATGAAAAAATCAGTTATTGGACATATTTTGATGCTTTACCAATGTAACAAATGTATGGTAAATTGTATGAGGTGTATATACCTGCATTACAAGGAGCAAATTATAATTCTCAGTGCATCGCATGTCCAAGCACATTTTTACGTCTGTTGCAGGGCACTCATAAGTACGCTTGTATATACTGAATCCCTCCGTTGACTCGTTTTCATGACCTTGAAACTAAGCATACAATGGGCACGAGCAGAAAATGCGAAGAAATTATTAGAGTTTTTTATGTTCACATAAAAAGTAAAACTATTCACCCTATAATTATTTGTCAATATTTATTTTTAATATTCAAAAAGGCAATCTTTAATAATTGGAAACCTGATTTGTTTAAGAAAGCTATAGACGTTTTTATCCTATTGTCCGAATCTGTATACATTTTTTCTTCTAGTTCATTCTATTTATTTAAAACAGAAATATTGTCTATTTTTGTCCTTATCTAGTTCACAATTTTTTCATATAGACTCCGCAAATTTAAAAAAAAAAACCCTGTGCTTCATCACATTGTACACTTAAGGACACGAAAGTGACAAATAGACCAGGATCATAAATGGAATTTTGTAGGAGCAACAAAAAAAGTTTTCTATGATAGATTTTCAAATATGGAATTTCGAGACATTTATAGAAACATGTGTTCCCAAGAACTGTATATTGAAGAGGTGAAAAAATGAAGATATCATTTTTTCTTTGTGGAAGGGGAGAGCCATGACTAGTTAAATTGATCAATTGTTGTAAATATCATTTTACACATTTTATATTATTTTACATACATACTAGCAATCCCATGTCGCAAAAATAAGACTTCTAAAAAGGGACAGGAGCATAATAGAGCTAAGAGCTAAATAGGGAAAAGAACGGAAAAGTAAAAAAATGGTTAAAGGTAACAAGGATAAAGTAGAAGTGGAAGAAAATAGAAAACGTTTTCGAAAAAAACAAGAAGTTACTTTATAAGCAACTGTGCAAGGACAATAAGAAAGTAAGTAGTAGTGCACAGTTAGTTAGCATTAGAAATAACCAAGGAGAAATAGTATATGATATAGACGAAATGGTAGAATTTTTGAGATACTATTCAAAGAAATTATTAGAAGGTGAAACTATAGAGCACCACGAATCCGACATAGAAGACGATACGTCGGGAAATCCAGTTGAAAGAATTAGTGCTACTGAGATTAGGGATATAATTACGAACTTAATCAAAAGTAAGGCTGCTGGTGAAGATGGTATTTCCACTGAAATGCTTGGAAATGTGAGTTGATAAATTTATGTATCGAGATGGGGGAAGTTTCAGATGACTGGAAAAAGGTGATTATCGTCTCAGTGTATGGAGGAACAGGAGATAAATGCAACTGTAATAATTACAGAGATTAGTTTACTAAGTATTTGTCACGCAAAATATATTCAAAAATGTTTACTCGTGGGATAATGAAAGTAGCAGAAAAAAATATCTGGGAAGCCTTATGTGGAGTTACGCCACGAAGATCATTTGTAGATAAAATATTAAGTTTGAGGCAAATCACAGATAAGAGTTTGAGGGTTATTAAAAAAGTTTTCTCTGCATTTTTTGACCTGCAAAAATCGCTTGGTAACCCGAGTAACAATGCTTCGACTTGAATTCGACTTGGTTATGTCTTGAGTTCGTCTCCAAGACATCGATGTCCCGCTGCGTCTCAAAATTGAGTCGAGACATAGGCCTTCGTCTTACTTTTATGGCCACGACAGGTAATACGGCGTTTACTTGTCTTAAGTCGAGCCTTGTCTTGTTTAAGACGACGTTTGCTTGACTTAAGACGACCCTTGAAAATTTTCTTCAAAAAAATAAAAATTGTAACTTTCTAGAAGGATCTCCTAAGCCGTTAGAAATACGTAAAAACGAACAACATTTTAGGTATCGTAGTCAAACAAGTATAATACAAATAACAATCCGTGAATAAGTGGATTTCATATATATGTTACTGGCAAAGTCCGATGTGCCGTCACACCGCAGTCTGCCTAGTCCCTCCTCCATTGACTGAGCGGTATCAGGCAAAGTCCGAAGTAGCACTTTTACTTCGGACTATGCCTAGTCAAATCGCGAAGTGCCCAATAAGCTCAGGCAAAGTCCGAAGTAAAAAGAAAACCTACGGGATTTACTTTTCCCGCTGCACAGTAGGCTAGCTCGAGAATTTACATTTCAAAATAGTCTGCAGGTCGCAATTGTAAAGGGATATGAAAGTTTTTTTTAGAAATAATTAGTATCAAGTTGGTAAGAAAACTTATTGATTGCATTGATACATTTTTGTTTCAAATATAATTATTTATTTAACGCAAGTTATTATCTCAAAAAAAAATAAAAATAAACTCGATATATCTTATATTTAACGTAGTATCTTTCTAAATTCGAAATACGCGACGAGTTTTATGCAATTTTGAGGGCACTGAATTTGTCTTTGAATTTAATTTTCATCAGTTGATTTTTCGCTTCGTCAGCCATCGTCAGCTTTTAGGATATTCTTATTGATTTCAAAGGGCTGCAGAGAATGGTTAAGATTTCAAAGAAAATTAACGAAACAATTTTAAGGGATTTTAAAGGGATTTCAATAGACATAACAAATTCTGAATATTTAAAAATATTTCGATGAATAGCAAAATAATTGATAAAAATCAAGGGTTTTAATCAGATTTCATATCGGACTTATAAGCTTTTAAGATATTTAAAAAGATTTTAAGGTATTGTAGAGGATTTCCAAAATTTGAAAATATTTTAAAGTATTTTTAAGGGATTTGATCATATTTTGGAGGATCTCAGTTATTTATAAGGGATTTTAAAGCCTCTCAATAAGGTATTTTAATAATTTTCCTACGATCTTAAAGGAGCCCAGGAGGCTTTAAATATTTAAAAATATTTAAAGAAATATCATCAGAATTCATATAATTTTACGGGATTTCAACGGATCATATAATATTTTGATGGATTTCATATAATTTCAAAAATTTTAAGGAGTTTTTTTGGAATTTTCAGAGATTATAAGATTTTATGGTATTTCTATGGATTCCAAAGAAATTGGTTTTAAGAAATTGCTTGGAATTTCGGAAGATTCAAAAGGATGTTATAGGACATATAAGGCGTTAGGTTATTTAGAAAAATTTGAAGCGATTTTAAAAAGATTTTGACTGATTGAATCTAATTTCCGAACATATAAATGATTTTAAGAGATTTTAAAAGCTTTGAAAGTATTGTAATCAATTTTTCGGAATTTCAGGAAATATCAGATATCATAAATTGTACAGGTTTATCAAGACATTTTATTAACTTTTAACGGATTCTAAAGATTTGATATAATTTGATAATAATTCAAGGGGTATCAAACAGAATTTGATTAGACTAAAGGAATTTTAATAAGATTTCGAAAATTTGAAGTGTTTAGATTTTTGCTTAATTTTTAGGTCTATATATTTTTAATTGATACTAAGAGTGTCATAAATTATTCAAGACGATAGTATCCACATAAAACCTACCGAATGATTGTTTTACATTGTAAAATTAAAAAAATGGAAATCTCCGACACTGATTAGGATCAAATTTAATGCCCTCAAAAACTTAATAATTCTAACAAAGAGTGAAAAACTTTTATAATTATAATTTTTTTTTTAGGAATAAAAGAAGAAATTACTTTTACAATTTCCTAATATGTACGGCTAAATCGTATCCTGAATTACTTGAAGTCATTAAAAACAGAATTTAAGAGAATTAGTAGTTTACTGTAGCCCACTATATTTTTTTCTGTAGAATAATTTTTTAATATACCAATTCTCCCTTGTTATTTTCTAAATAAATTTGGTAGAATCTCGCCCACTCGTTGATGTAAAACACATTATAATTGAAACGAATAAATCTATTATATTTTCATCCTTCGTCTGCCGTAAATTCATAGATAAAAAATGAGACTAAGATTTGTGACCACAGACGATCAGAGAATACGAGATTGCGAATAAATCGTAAAGATTCTGCGCTATCGTCCATATTGGGAGCACCGCGTCGTAAGATAGGAATCACCAAAAACGTCGGTCCTGCATTTCGGTTGCGTGACGCGTGGGAGAGCGCGGGCGGCAGGATGCAACGAAACAATTGATGGAAGGAAGGTAGAAAAAATTCACTATGTCCACGGAGCCGTAACCACCAGGCCAAAATTAGTTCGAGAATACCGCCATTATTCCTTCAAAATCAGAAAAGAGGGGAAAAACCACAAAGTTTGATTCATTCTTGAGGAAGTCGCACTTCGTCGCACTTATGAAACAAAGCTAATATGGGCGCTATTTTTAAATACTGTTTCACTCTAACATGAAATATCAGGAACATAATGAAACGTCGAATTTTATTTTAGTAAAATTAGAAAAAGCGTAAATTGTTAAAATCCACTGTAAAATGACTCATTAATAATTCTCATAGTTCATAATTGATATTCGGATTGTCCTTTAAATATCTATGTTACACCAATTAAGGTAGCTGAAGTTCATTTAATATGTATATTCTATTTATAGAGAAAATTGTGCATAAGGCATGCAATTCAGATAATCAAAATTATCACAGTATTGGGGCATGATTCATGAAGGAAGCACACATTTTAGTGGTAGCGATTTTCTTTATACGTGATGAGCATTTAAACTAACTATATTTGACATATTTGTGTTACATTTCTTCAATTTAATAACGTTTTGTTAAAGGCGGAAAAAATTGTAGTTCAAATTGGAAACTACTGAAAAATCAAATCAACTAAACTCAAATATATTTGTAAAGGGAGCAGAGTTTAAGACAATCTTAAAAATTATGAAATAAACCTTAAGTAAAAAATAAAAAATTGTATCTATTAGTTTTTGTTTAATCACATGCAGGTGAAAATCAAACATTTGGAATTATTCGATTTTTCATCAAATGAAAAAATGTGTTTCGTATCAATATAAAACACCTTGTTTCGATGCATATAATTATTTCCATAAGTATAAAAATAATAATTTTCGAGATTAAAAAGGCTTTAAATATAAAAAATAAAATTCCTTTATTATTATTATTATCCTTAATAAAAAAAATCAATTTTAAAAATAATTACCAGCATAAAATTATTATTTTATGTATTTTTTCGCGCTCTCAGTTGGTAAATCATATTCAGAGAAGCAGACTGGGCTGTAAATTATCAAATATTTCAAGGAATAATGAATGATATACGTTGATGTACACTGTTGGCTTGAGGGTCAGGTGAATTTAAAACAATTAAGTTGCTTCAAATGGTTCGGCACAGAATAGGGGCCCTCATGAGTAAGTTTTGATAAATACGTGAAAAGTACTTAATGTCTTGTAGGTACGTAGTTTCACAATAATTGGAAGTGTTCTTTCTTTTTAGTACACCATGAAGCCTAACCCTTTCGGGTTATGCGTGACTCACTCTTTTGGGAAGGGAGTAATGTGAGGAAGGGGTTATAGAATTTTCATATTCATCTAGAATTCTCGTGTTATTTATTTAAATAAAATGTTCGTTCCTCAGCACTGCTCCAACCGAGGTTGCTGATCAATCTCTCTAGAAATCACCCTAAGTGAAGAGCCCCAATAAGTCGTCATGTGAGCCCGAATAAAAATGCTTGGACTTGAGTTTTACTTGAATTGCTCCCAATCAAGAGATGCTGAAGTCGAAAAGGTCGACTTGAGCATGTCTCAGATTTGAGACGGAGCCAGGCTTTAATTTATGTTTTGAAGACAAGTTTTTATGCCTTGAAGACATAATTTTATCTCTTGAGTTGTCTTTTTATGACTCCAACACGTACCGTTTATAACGTCGAGCGTTTACCTGCCATAACAAAAAGGTTATTTCTAACAGTCATAAAAGCTAATCTTTGTTAATGCTTAAACAATCTTGTATATTTTTATACAACATACATATTAAATAAACTTATTTACGGATTGTTATTTGTATTATATTTGTTTGACGATGATACCGAAAATACTGCTTGTTTTTACGTATTTCTAACAGCTTAGGAGATCCTTCTAGAAAGTCACAATTTTTATTTTTTTGAATAAAATTGTTAAGGGTTATACTCGTTCAGACCCACCGCTTTCAAAATTTTAAATTAAAAATAACTTATTAAATAATTAAAAATTTATCATTCATCAATTTTAATCTCATTTATGAGTCAAAAAAGGTTCAATAATCTCAGCCGAGACAAGGCTCGTCTTAAGTCAAGTGAACGTCGTCTTAGCCAAGATAAGGCTCGACTTAAGACAAATAAACGCCGTTTTACCTGTCATTGCCATAAAAGAAAGACGAAGGCCTATGTCTCGACTCAGTTTTGAGATGCAGCCAGGCATCGATGTCTTGGAGACAAACTCAAGACATAACCAAATCGAATTCAAGTCGAAGCATTTTTATTCGAGAGGTTCCCCACTTTGGTCCATAGGGAAAATAATTAGAAAGAATACGCGTTATAAAACCCCTTAATTAAAAAATTGATACCTTAAGTCACAAGAGTATAGTATTCTATAGACATAATATTGACAAACTTGGGATTTTCATCCATACAAATACAAATTTTACCGTGTATAAGTTAAACGAAATTCATTAAGTGTATTGCACAAATATTTTAGGTCAGCCTAGACACTTCGTGAAACATGATCAAAATTAACATTTTTCGTTTACTTACTGCAAATTCTATTTATAATAATATATTTTTTTAATTGAAATCATAAAATTCGTTTCTGAAAAATGCTTTACGATAACTTTTTTTTTGTTGAAAATTATTGTTGTAAAAATAACTGCATAAAATAGGAGGGGAACGTCTTGGATTTGGGATCAAGAACCTCTTTGGTTTTTCGTGGTTTACAAGGAGGCGTTTCTTTTTCGACTTCTTGCGAACGAGTCATGGCTATTTCTTTCTACAATCAAACATTCTAGAAATAAAGTTTCGGTCTTTTTTTCAAACGTCGTTTCTTGCACACGCAACGGGCCATTGCATTTGTCTCGCAAACGTGGGTCACGCATACAGACACAAAATTGGTGGATGTGGTGTGTGCGGTTAACACTAGTGACTAGTCATATGCATGCACATGGTGGTCACGCATGCCGAAAGGAGTTTAAGGCCCTGGAGATTACGGCCGTTGCACCGAATACATCGATCAAGTTTGGCGAACTCGACGCAGACAACGACACCACTTCTGCCGGAAGTTACGTGTCGGTGGGTCGCTGAAATGTAGAAAGATATTCTTCGCAGATTAAAAAATGCACCCTTTCAATGTTAGTCATTTTTTCTAGAAAACTTTTTTATTTCCATGTTTTTTTTTGTTACAAAACTCATTTTATCAGCGTGAAATATATCACGAATAAAAACAATTCAATTCAATAGAAAATTTTATAACAGATAAGCGAGTTTCTAATTATGAATTAGCGAAAAGACGGTTTTTCTATTTTTAATGATCAATTTATTCATTTATTTTTTTTTTTTAGTAAAGATTTGAAATACAACTAGTATTTAGTATTCATTATGACAGAAGTATAAAGCTTTTCACTATTTGAGATTCAGGGAAACAAATTGCTTCGCTACAAAAGCATTGTATCTTTATAAGAAATTGTTTACTCTACTCAAATTTACATAAATTCTAGTAATTTGGAAGTAAACCAGAACAAAGAATTCAAAAGGCTTCAAAGAAATTCAAGAGAGAATTTAAAAACTAAAAACGAACACAGAAAAATGCCATTCCTAAAAAATACGCCGATTCGGTGTTGCTTTGAGTTGCTACAATAATGAGACACCGAAGAATGAGAATGCAGATATGTTCGTGTTATATTTTTAAACTGAAAGTATTCACATTTTGAGAAAAAAAAACAATCTTGTTTAAAGAACATAACAAATGCGCAGCAATAAACATCATCCCGCTGTTATTCTGTGAATTAAAAAGGAATTAACAACAGGGTTAAAAATAATTTCTAAATTCAATTTATAAATTCAAAAGAATACAAAGAATTCAAATTAATTTACATGAAATCAAAAAACTAAAAGAATATCTGAATTCCCTCAAAATTCTTTAAAAGTTTGCAAAGTATTCTAAAATATTCTGCAATTTTTTTAAATGATTAGAAATCTCTCAAAATGGTGTGAATTTTGAAAAGTATCCTGAAATTATGCTAACATCAATTCTTGTTGGTGTTCTCAATAGTCCCTTATTTTCCTTTTTGTTTCAAAAGCAACAAATCCTTTATATATTTAAAAAAATGTTTTGTAATCTATTAACACCTATTCTACCGTAAACGAGAAAAAAGCAGAAACTTAATTTTTAATTAGTTTTTTTAAAGTTTTTTAAGTTTTAGTATAATAAAAATATCTTATCTTTTGCTCAATCAAATGTCCATTCAAACATATTCAATTAACGTTTCTTAAAACAAAAAATAATTTCGAGATATAATTTTATGTTGTTCTTTTCCAATTTTTCACAATTTTAGTTAGGACATACAAAGGTTATGACATAGATATTTCCAGATGCATTCAGTAATTTTCAACTATTTGATCAGTAGCTTGCACTAATTGAATAATTTATCTTGAATGGCGCATTTTATATTTTTTATTATTGAGAAAATCAGTTATTTTAAGTAATAATATCAGTTTTATCGCTACATTAGGCATTCTAAAATTTACTAATTTAGAAAGTAATTTGCGTGCTAATGAATCATTTAGCTTAGGTGAAAAAATATAGAGCCTAACATTAACAGAAGAATCTTTCCCACGTGGAAAAGTTGGTTGGGGCCCAATAGGGCACCAATTGGGCAACTTTCTGGGTTGTAGCGGTCAGCCCAACAAATACCCAGATTGGGGCTTAGTTGGGCGTTAGTTGGGCAGCCCACTTTATGCCCAATTAATAAAAAAAGGGTACAATTATTCAATTCCTAAAGTTATAAGTAACAAATAATAAATAGTTGTTAGTATTTTTTTAATTTGAAGCAACTTCATGATTTAAAAACTCTTATCATCCTCTTATTCCTTCTGTCCTCCATCCCAGTATCTTCCAACAGTCAGCTCATTCCTAAAAGCAACTGAAGTTGTGTTTTCTGCAATATATTTGGTTTAGTACAAATACTCAATTGAGTATGGGAAACAGCAAAAAGCGATCACTTATTTTGTTCATTTCTACAAAGTAAAAACGAAAGAACTTTGTAAAAATAACCCCATTTTATGGAAGCTTGAACGGATTCGACTACAAGAAAAAATGGCGTTCGCAACTGCTTTAGTGCAGACGACAGAGCTCGCCTGCGGCGCGGCGTTGCGGCTCACGCAGCCGCACAGTGCACAAGTTAACCAATACAGACGGGGTTTTCAAAATAATAAAATGCTTAGTTTGCAAAAAAAATGTTTATTTATTATTGTTTCACTTGAATATGTTACTATACGCTGCTGATCTCTTTGATTCTATTAGGAAATGTCAATTTTAATTTAAAACGTATGTCTAATTCGGAAACAGTTTCATTATTTGAAGCATATAAAAAATATAATATGTAAAATATATTATACATTTTTCGTAATGTTAAAAGAAAAATGTTATTTTATGAAAAATATTTAATGGTCAGAAGTTCTTTGTAAGGATGAAAGAAAAAAATTTCAGGAAATTAATGTGCTTTAACATTTTCCAACTAAATATAATAAACAAGCAATATTCGTAAATAGTTCATTTACTATGTAATTTTATAGATTAAGAATTATTTCCATTTATATAAATAAAATATGAGTGCTAGATTCTGCTCGAATCGCTCATTATTTTTCAACCCGTATGCCTAATTCATTATTCGCACGGCGTTTTCTATCAGCGCTATCTCGATTTATTTATTTATTCCTAAACGGATACAGTTTACAATAACTTTACCAAAGTAAATAGGAGCTGACCGCAGCCGATATTTGATCTTTCTACTGTCCTCCATTGATATAACTGAAGTTACATTTTGTGCGACCATACTCGTTTGCTCCAATAGTGCTTACATTGGGCGTTTTACGGGTGAGCCAAATTTAAGCCCAATTAAGTAAAAAATCAAGCGCTAATCGGCTTTATGTATATAAATTTTGAGAATTGAAATTTCGGAATAATGAGAATATATTCAGGATTTGGCTGGGATTGTATATACTGATTCTTACGATTAAAATAATCTGTCAATTAATTTATGATACCCACTATGGGCGTTCTATAGGTATGCCCAATGAAAGCCCAATCAAGAAATCAAACACTGATTGGTTTTGTCAAAATGAATTTTGATGCTTAAAAATTCGGAATAATTGGAAAAGTATTAGGATTTGTTCGGATTGCATTCACGTAATTATTTAAATAAAATAATTTGTAAATTAATTTCACTTTTTTTAATCGGGCTGCCCAGTTGGTGCCCGAGTGGTTTGGTTCGATAGTGCCCACTTTGGGCGTTCTATGGGTAAGCCCAATGTACGCCCAAGCACAGAATCAAACTCCCCGACTTTATCAACATAAGTTTTGATCATGAAAAATTCGGAATAATGGGTAAAGTTTTAAGATTTGGGTTAGATTGCACCTATGTAATTATTTAATGAAAATTATTAGTGAATTAATGTCACCTTTTGTTAATTCGGCTGCACAGTTGCGGCCCGATTCGCGCCCAATTATTAGTTGGACTAAGTTGGGCTGGTTTCCACATGGGTTCATTTCTTTTGACAGCAAATCAGTCGTTCAAAGTGACTAATCGATTCACTCAGAAAGATTGAGATCATTCAAATTTCGACTAATTTAATTTTAGTGTTTGCAATTTTCCCTTGAAACAAAATAAGAAATAATTAATTCAAATTTTTAGATGAAACTTTAACAAATCTCTTCAATAATCTAAAATATACTTACGGCTTTTTTAGTTTCATATAGTAATATTCAAATATTCTAAAATATTTTGAAATTAATTAATACTTTTTGACCGTAGGGTGTGGGTGTAAATTAAAAAATTCTGAAATTTGAATTAGATATAGCTAAAAAAAGTAGCGTATTAGCATCCTAAGAAATTATGATAAATTTGGAATCAATAGATATGCAACATGGTTACCCGCGCTTGAAAAAAATGTTTACAAATTTTATTGTTTGCAAAGATTTTATATTTTCTTCAATCTCAATTTTTTTACATTTCTTGAGGGAAAAAAATAATTTTCCCAATTTTTTCTGGTTGTTAAGCAACCATTCTCTAAAAGATAATTTTTATTTACATTTTGGCATTTAATCAAATTATCTTTATAACGTATGGTTTTCATTTTTTTTTAGTATACGTGTTGGCTTTTTAGCATAAAGATATACTAGAAAAATTTTTGTTAAATATAAAATTCTTTAATATTAATATTTTGAAAATCTAATTTAATTCTAATTTCGATTCCTGAGTCTTTTAGATTTTTTGTCTAGTGTATTTCTATCCTAAAAAAAGTTGTATAGACTCTCTTGATATGCAGAAATGTGAAAATGAATTTAACTTAAGAAAATTAAAGAACTCTGCAGACAAGAAACTTTTAAAATTTTTTCGAGCTCGGGTAATCAAGCTGCATTTTTATCTATTCCAAATTAATTATATAGGTAATAATTTCTCATTTACAACCCAATTTGGGTTTGACTGCAATTACATATAATCAAATTTAAAATATATTAAATTAGGTAAATTTTGTGCTTCTAGCATTCATAATTACATATATGATTAATAACTTCTACGAATTGAGAACAAAAGAGGCGTGATGAATTAATGAAACTCCTACCCCTAAATCCCTAATTACTGGAAATCTTGATAATCTGTATACAAAATTTGTAGAATTTGCTGTAGCTTTAACAAGTTTAGTTCTAGTAACAAAACAGTCACAATTTTGAATAGCGAGAACAGGTTCTAAATTCTTCTGAACAGCCTTTAGCGTAACCACTGAATATTCATAGAAATTCGTAATTTTTGGCATTTATGGTTGAAGATATCGGGGTATGATGACGCGAAGCTTCTTTTGGCAGAAGGATGGAAGCCAAAACATCCGCAGTTCGTTCCTGGGCGTTTGGTATTCGAGGTTCGAGCTACGCCTAAAAGCAAGTTCTAAGTGGCTAAGTCAAGTCAACAGGGGCAATGCACCAGGCGATGACCAAGGAGGGGTTTTCGGGCCTTGTGGGCAGGTGGCTCTTCCTCGGCTCAAAGAACTTTTGTAGGGGCGTTGATCTTCACGAGTTTCACGACGACGCCACCGCCAGAAAGCGAGTACTTTGTCTAAAAGAGTGGAGAATACATTCACAGATCTTTGTTCCGAAAAGTACTGAGCTCGACTGCACAAACGCCTCTGAAAAGAAAGAACCCTGTAGAAAAAGACATAATTCCGGCAAAGATTCGTCGACTTTCCCTGATGAGTTGGGCCTCAAACCAGGCCTCATGGCCCGCCATTTTACTTCCTTGCGAGCTAGAAGTGCGTGAGCAAAAATTGAGCCGCACCTGCTATGATGGGAATTAAAATTTAAACGTCGAATCTTATTATTGCAATTATTATTATTTAATTAGGTTTCGAATTAGGTTTATAACTATTTTCATAAATTTATAATCCTATATAAATTGTTTATGATTCGATACAGCTACAGGTTAAGGACAAATTTATCGTTTGCTCGAATATCTTAGTTCCATATTTGTAAGTACAATATTTTTATGGGCCAAAGGATCATAAATACGTTTTCACCACGAACATTTACGATCAAACACTATTCGAATTATTTATGATCGGTTTTATAAAACACGCGCTACGGGAGTTGATTTCAGTTCCAAATAATTATTTTTTATTTTGATAGATACAAGGGATGACGTGAAATATATTTTCGAGCCGAAATTGATTCGAGATTGTAAAATACATTAATACTATTTGTTCCCTCAAAATGTAATTTTCTGGAAAAATATCGGGGTCTTTGAAAGTAATTGATAGGTTAGGATTCAAACCGATGATTTTTTAGTGAGATTTGTTCGTTAAATCTCATGGAGCCGTGTTAAATATCAGGATATATGAGAAAGTGAAAAAGTAGACTCTAGTCGTGATAAATTGTCAGTTATCAGTGGAACAAAGTCTACAGTTTATTCATTGGAACTAGTGGTGCTAGGTGAACCCTAATTCTCATTATGACATCAAAGACTTGAACATAGTTGGAACTATCACTTTTACAACTATATGTGAGTTTTTTCCACTCAAAACAAAGGAAACCCCAATTTTAGGTACAAATGTATATTTTAAAATTATTTTACCATCGTAATATCTGGCGCCTATTTCAAATACCCTTATAAAGAAGTTTACCAAAACAATTCTTGCCAACCAAAGGGTTCTCGATTCATAATCAGAAAATCGGCGGCAAGTATCATTTAACCTAATATTTCAAATGATCTCAAACCTAGAATTGCTAAATACTCCTTAAATGAAATATAAAAAATATATCAGAATGTTTCTGGCTTTCCACCAGCTGCAGCTGCTATTTTGTCCTTAAGCATCGAGTTTCTTAGAGACTATGGAAGAGGCTTCACAGAGCATGCGAATTAAGAAACCTAAGGAAAAGGGGGTCAAATGGGTCTCTCCATCTTGAAAAAAGGTTGAAGCGAGAGCTACTCCAAGAGAAATGCAAGCTCCCGTCCCCTTTCTCTCACATGCAGTCTTGCCTAAGAAAGGTTTTCTTAATCGACGCGCATAATATCGCACGTCTCGAATAACAAGGATCAAAGTAGAGTCTTCAAATGTTTTTCTTTTATTTTTCCAATCTAAGAGAAAAGTAAAGACGATTTGTGAGTCCCGATGAGTGTTCGGAACTTTCGGTGGTAAAGTCGAAGGAAGAAGAAAATGAAAGAAGAAGCGGGGCTTCGTGTCGCTTCGAATGCGGCTCATATTGCGTAGCATATCCATCGTGTCTATATACATGGGTGTGCATTTGTGTGCAGTAATGTATAGTAAGCGGAGACGATTGCACGGGTGGGATGGTGGAGAAAAAAAAGCAAAAGGCCGCCACCAAAAACCGCCTAGCGATTGCATTGAGGAGAAGAAGAGGGTAGAGGCGATACTCTCGAAGCGGGCAAGAAACGGCTGCATCTGACGTAGGTTCGGTTGGCTGGAGGGTGGCGGGAGGCTCTAGAAATTAGGTTGTTGCACTGCATCGGACCCTTAGTGGGGTCAGCCCAAGGCCCCTGCTACTCGCTTCCCCTTCGCGAATTTAGGACGTTGCACTTTTCGGACCCTGCGTCCAAGTAGAGGAGGGCCAAAATAGGAGCTGAATAGTTGGGGTGGGGAGCGCATCGTCGAAGTGGAGCCATGGAGGGATAGAGTGCATTTAGGCACAGTCTCTTCAAGCCAATGGAGAGGGAACTCTAGCACAGAGACAGGGCCGCACGAACAAATTCCGCCTGCATCTTCCAAAAAGAAATTGCTGCTTTGACCTTGAAATTTATTAAAAGCAAATTCTTGCCCAATCGTTCCATTTTTATGAGAGAAAATTCAGGCCAAATATAAGCTTAGTTGTTTTTTGATCAGCTTTATCGGTTAAAATATTGTTGATAAATTATAGAATATCCAAGATAATAGTCCGAATGTCTATCTGTTATATTTTACAGTATCGGCGGAAATTATCCATACGCTCATTTTTTATACTTTAGATTAAGTTTCGACGACTAATAAGCCCAATTCCAAGGAAAACGTCATTTTAATAAAAAAGCAACTGTTGCAAAGAAACATCCAAATTTCAATGTTTTTGAAAAATTGGAATAACTATTAGTAATCGAGATTTTTTAGAGTTCTTTTAGAAAAATGATTTTACAAATATTACTTAAATGTATTAAAATATGATAATTAATGATTTTTGACAATGCTTTTAAGAATGTATACATTTTTTAAATTTTGCAACTTTTTTGCAACAAGTTTTGCCCTAGGGCAGAATGTAGGGAAAAATTCTAAAAATATTTTCTCTGGTTAGATAAATACTTTGGTGATTAAACTTAAAAATGAGACTTTTCTGCAATATATTTTTATGAAATTAAAATTTTCCCTTTTTTTTGGGGGCTTATTAGACGCAGATATTTATTACCTTTCGCGATATTATAGGATAGAAGAATAGAAATTTTATTATCATATTATAAATATTAGGGCAGTTCAGCGACAACTGAAAAAACTGGCATGTATATAGATAATTTCCTCCAGTATATAGTGTAGATTTGAATAAAGAAAAACCAACAGTCTATACCGTTATGGAATTTCCCGTAATTTGAAATTTATTGATGCGATTGGCTTGACCGGTTAGTTTTACGGGGAATTACTCCCGTAATACTAGTCAGTGCCAAAAAGCAAATTGTTTTTATTCAGAATTATTCTATAAACAGTGGGTTTTAGATGCAGGTAGAGGAAAAAAAAGTATTATAATAAAATTATTTTAAACAAAATTTGAAAAGCTATGTATTTTTTTAAAACGGCAAAAAGTTAAAGAAAATGACCAGTGTTTTTCTTGATCCTGTCTACCTTCTACATCTATTTATATACGAAAATTTGTATCTGGACTATCTATTTGATTGTACACATTTAATTTAAATTAGTCAAAATTTCACTGATTCAATCATTGCAGCAAGTTTTTACTGCAAAATCAGTCATTTCTATACACGAAATAATCGCTTTAGTATAGATAATAGTTAATATAGCGAACTGAATAAATTAGTCACTCAAAATAACTAATTTCCAGTCAACCGAATTGATTCATATTATTAGCATAGTATTGTTCATATACCTTTAAATAATAATTATGTCTACTTATAGTTTAGAACATAAGTACTATTTTTAAATTAACTTCAATGATTAACTTAGTGCATATTTCTGTTTGAATTAGTTAATTTTGCTTACTTGATATACATAGTAAAACGTGCTGAGTTTGAGAGCTCGATTGACTGATTCTCTCAATAAAATCTATGAAACTAATCATTTAAAATTAATTATTTATTGCGTTGAAGTAACTAAATTGGTTAAAGCGAAAAACTGACTGAAGTGGTCCTCGAATTTGGATTGTTTAAAATGGTTAAAATGGATTGCGAATCATTCACTTTTCAGCGATTTAAATTTAGAGTGTATGTTGTAGGCCGGATCGTTTTTCAACTTTTTTTGGAAGTGTCTATATGGCCGGACATAACCCAGATCGACAGATTCTCCTTCCCCTTTCCAGGTCCGTCCTTTTTAGACTCATCACGACCGTGGACTCGACTGTGTTATAAAATGTACATAAACTAAACACACAGAGTGAATACGGATGTTTAGACTGGACCAATTTGTTTACTAATCGAATTTTAACAACCCGAAAAAGTTATCCACCTTTCCACATTGAAATTTTATTACGATCGGACAACATATTCTGTTCGTTTTTAAGTATACAAATTTTTTTTTTAAATTGAAAAATCAATTCTATTGGTTCAACAAATTTTGCAAATTCTTTGTCTCTGCAGTTTTTTCTGGTGAACAATAATAAAGTGCTATCAATTAAAAAAATGATTTTTTTCAATGAAGCATTTTTTTTAATACGCAGAAAATATGCTTTTTTTATTGAGTCAAATGCAAACTTCCGCCTTAAAAAAATGAATATGTCCGAAACTGATTTTTCAACTTTAATTGAAGAAACATGCTATTATTTTGATTTCGTGGGAAAACTTTTGTTCCAAGATTGAGAATTACACCTATACCTTTTGGAAATTTCTGGTTCAATATATTCCATTTTTTTCAAAAATCGTATAATAGGCGCAATTGAATAATATTAAATGGAAACAAGCTATATTTTCTTAAGAAATGTTAATGCGTTGTGTATTTAATTGCAGTTCAGACTGGAAGGATTCGAACAGAGGCAATGTTGGCCTTTCTATAAAAGAACACGGAGAAAAATGTCTAGTTGGGTTAACAAGGATTCTGGTTAGCTGTATTAGACAGTCTAGTAAAATATGAACCAACACGCTGTCTAATTAAACGTGCCAGACAGTCGATTTAAAATCTGTATAGTTAGAATTACAAGACATGAGGTATAGGTTGCCAGACATCTAGTACGGCCAACATTTCCATGGCTAGTAGATCTAACTAACTGTCTAGTAAAATCAACCAAACGCTGAGTTAGGTTTACATGACAGTTTCTAGGTAATTTAACTAGTTTTTTGGTAATATTTACCAGATATCTAGGGTTCGTGTTTTTTTTTTAGAAAAAAGTATGTTTTCAGGATCTTAGGGATAGGTTTAAAAATGTGTGCAATACAATAAAAGTAAAGATCGTTTATTAAACACTAGTCAAAAGTTTGATTTCATATTTTACGAAAAAATCGCACGGCCTGAAGCATCATCTTCAAAACAACATGGCAACGACACTGAAGAAAAACAAAGTTTACGTTCCTTGCAATATAGTCTTGTAGGAGAAAAGATTCCACAAGTTCAGCAGATTATCCACTGTGTCGTCACGGAAGTTACTGATTCTAATACGCGAAAATAGAAGCAAAAATGAAAACACGTCGCTTCTCGCAACTCTGAAAATGGTCAGACTAACGCGCGGTACACGGAAATTCAAGCGGCTGGAAGAAACTGGAGCTGACGACGCTGAATATTAGGCAGGCGAGCTAGCGGCTAGAGGGAAGAATATTGATGGTAAAGGGTATAGGAGGGAGGAACGAAGGCCCAAAGTTTAGTGCAGCTTCCGAGAATAGTAATCATGCTTGGATTATGTAAAAGTTAGGTCATTGTCAACGACAACCCTTCAGAAGCAGAAGCACTTACAGAAGAGTTGAATGTATCCTAATTATAGGATCGGGCCACTATTTTCAAGCATAGGTATCTATGATCAACGACAGAAATATTAGGACACAACGCATATGTTGCAAATTTTTTCTGAAAAGTTTATATAATGTAGAGAAAATTTGCATTTCAATAGATTGTGTGAATGGAATTTTTTAAAAATATATGTGTTCATTGGAAAAATTAGTTGGTTGGGACAACTAACAAAGTAGTAGGCCCAACTATTTTAGTTTGTAATAAATGTCGCTGCTATTAAAGTGGTTGAGACTACTACTTTTACTCGAAAGATTGGTAGTAGTTGTCCTTGCTACTTTATTTGTTCTCGCTACAACTTTCGATGGTAGGTACTACTTTCAAGTATGTATGTGTTTACTACTTTAAATATTAAGCTTTACTACTTTAATTAGTAAGTCTTACTATTAAATTGGTTATTTTACAAATAAATTAGTTGATCTTAATCCTTAAAGTAGTAATCCTTACTATTATATTATCTTATATAATATTACCATTCAATCTTATATTTTCTTACAATTCATATGATTTTATTCAACTATCTGGAAAGCTCAATTGTCACGATGATGTATTTAGACAAATTAGGGTACCTTTTCACGGATGCCTGGTTTGAAGTATTCGTTAAACTTATTTGACACATCGAGTTCGCGTCTAGGTTATCGATCAATCAAATTTGCCATGAACAAAACAGAGTAACTGTAAATAAATCCTATGAAAAATGTTAATTCCACGATTATTTCAAAACAGACCTCCGTGAAAAGGTGCCCTAAGCGTAGGCCGTTGAAGACGCCCTATGGATCTATAGTTCTATACGATGCCCTTCAATTTTTCCCACGCGTTTTCACATTATACGTAAAGGTTCAGATTAAAATGGCGATCATTGACAACATGACAAAAAATTTCGATGCTAATGTTGGCAGCACTGCTCAGAATTCAGTTCTGCCAATATCGCCAAGGGGCGAAACTTGCAACCTTTACTACTTTTATTTCTTGGAAAATAAATTGCTGGTAAATGTAACTAATTTATTTGCTGCCACTACAATTACTATCCTCACTAATGTAACCTTCATAGGAGGACTAACAGCGACTTGTTACCGTACAAAGCTGGTTAGTTACTGTTATCATCGAAGTAGTTGTCGTAGCTTATACCAACTCTGCTAATAAGGAGCTTCTTCTCGCAACTAACCATTTTTTTCAGCGTAGTAGAACAGTGAGAAAAATAAATAGTTGGTGCTACTACCTGTTTATTAGTAAAGCATTCATTGGTTCTTACAATTGTTCAGTTAGTAACACCAACTAAGCAAATAGTCGGTTGACGAATCCGTTTGTAGTACCCTTGACTAGTTTACGTTAGTAATGTTTTATTAGTACACGTTACTAATTAATTAGTCATCTGTACTACTAATTGATTTCTCTAACAAATTAAAGTAGGTGGCGTAACTATTTTTTTAGCTACCTTGTTTGGTACGATTGGGAATGCGACAATCATATCAACATACCTATGGCAAGACGAGGAAGAACGTTTAGACATGGCTGTCATAGCTCGCTGCTTACTTGATGCCTCGTTGGATTCTGGCTACTTTTTATATAAATAATGGAAGTATGAAAAGTGTGGAAAGTTGAGGCTTCGAGGATTGTTTTGAATCATTCCGAGGTGTATATAAGAAATTGTATAATCAAGCGGGTTTAAAGTTTTAATGGAAATCCTAACCTTCAAAGTGTATCTGTAATTAGAAAGATCTTATTGGGCATATGTACATATTTTTTTAAAACGTCTTTTCAGCTAAACTGATGTCAGCGTCCCTATAAGGTATCCTAAAAAAATATTCCCGCTTGCCTACTGCAATCTTTTTAATCCATATTTCGACAGTGCAGTTATAGCTATTTCAATTGGTCTCTGTCACAAATAAAAAATAGTTACATCTACAGATAGAAGACATGACTAACTATATTAGTAAGTTCAACTACCTACAGACAGTCGTTGTGACAAACCAAAGTAGTTAGCCTACCTAATTAGATATTGACGGCACCTACTCGTGCCCCAACTAACAAAAATAGTCCTTACAACTAACTAAATAGCAGTACCATTATTTACTAACTAAAACAGTTGTCCTAACAATCTTATCAGTTATCCCAACTAATATTTTTTTCAGTGAATAGAAATCCCATAGAAGCAAAAAATGTTATAGATTATATTGATTATTGTTTAATTTTTTGAAAAGATAAATTCTTCTGCAGAAAAAATTGAGTGCAAAAGATAAGATTGATTGTGTGTAATATATATTATTCAACTATAAATTATTATAAAATGATATAACATGTCTAGATCAAGTTGTGACGGAAGGATTTTCCTTTTTAATACCATTATTCATAAGCGTCAATAATCATTTCTTATCTTTAGATGACGAGAGATGATATTTTAGAATTGTTTATTTTTAGATTTTTAAAGATTTGGACAATAAGCCGCTTTATGTGATCATAGCATGTAGAAGGATCTTTTGTGAATTCTTGATCATAAGGCACATAACGACCCACGTGCATACCTATAGGCACGCGTAATCGTATGCTCCTTTTCGATCCTGGGGCGTCTTTCAAACGTTGCACACACAAAAAAGAGAATTAATGGTGCAATGGAAAAAGTGTTTTTAAAATCCGATATTCCAAACTTGTTTTCAGTATAGACAAAAATTGCTTAATTTTATCATCAAAATTCATAAAATCCCTTCTAAATACGCGACAAAAAAGATTATATGGAAGGTACTCCGTCATGGAATTTCTTCTGGATGGACATATATTAATGTTCTTCAATTCATTATTGAAAAATCACTGATGAGGAAGAAAATATTATTTATGTTACCACTTATGATACCATTAATGATGAAGAAATACTTCTTCAAAGTAGGGATCTGGAAACACAGATTTGAAATTATAAAATCACACTATTAAAGAAGAATTTATATTTATGCTACTATTTATTGTAACAATAATGATGAAGAAATACTTCTTCAAAGTAAAAATGGGAAACACATTTTCCATATCCCAACTTTAAAGAATTATTTCGATTTATGTTACCATCTATGATACCAGTAATGATAAAGATATACTTTTCAAAAACTAGGGCTTTAGAAACACAGTTTTCAGATCCCAACTTTGAAGAAGCAATTTTTTTGTCATGAATGGTATTTTCTTTGTTACCAATGAGTTTTAAATAGTAAACGAGTGCAAGGAAAACAATGTTCAGTTGAAGTTTTGCAATAATGCCTACTGCATTTTTAAAAATAAAGTGTTGAGAAAGTCATGAGTGTTAATTTAAAGAAAAGACATTTTGACCTCGTTACTCAAGGTCGGTCGGATTGGCATGATGTTTATGAAACAGCTGCACGTTTAAGAAAGAGTCTATACGCATATTCAAACAATCAAATACTGAATCATCAGAATTTAATCGAATAATTTATATACATATACCTAAGCTTATCGCATTTAATTAAAAATTAGTCCCTCTTATCCATCATAAAAATTTCCTTATATACATAAACACACATATTTGTGAATATGAGTATTCACGGAAAGAGATAATTAGGACTTTTGCTTTAAAATATTATAGTGAAAAAAATGATTAGTTGGGCCAACTATTCGGTTTGTAAGATATAGTAATGCTATTTTTTTAGTTGGGACGACCATTTGCTTAGTTGCTGATACTAACTGAATAGTCCCTTGAAACTAATGGAATTGTTGTGCCAACTAATAAAATAGCAGTATCATATCTTACTTACCAAATAGTTTGCTCAACTAACCATTTTTTTCAGTTTATGAGTTATATATATTTTTACTTATATTAGTTTACATTTAATTATAAAGTAGATACTTTTGAAAAAAGCAGTTACTTTCGTATCAAAATCAGAAAGTTTTTTCGGTTGATTCTTCAAACTTTTTAAGCTTCTTGATTCTTCTTTCCGTTATATAAAAAAGTGGAATGAGAAAAAATCAATAAGTTCAGAAAATATGATAATTAACAAAATAGAATGAGAATTATCAAGAGAAATACATTTGGCATCTTTTCTTTTGAGTAAACAATTACCTTTTGAAAAATCAGCCAAGATTTCACGTAAAGAAATAATAGAAAAGTAAAAAAAGATGCAAAACTTCGAAGCTTCTTCGTGAAATAAATAAACTTTAATTACAGATTTACAGTCTCCATTCTTCATCTATGAAGTGTTCAAAGTGTTTGAAATTCGTCAAAAAACTGTAATAAATACCTGAAAATCCCAAACAACTTCTCCACCTTAATTAGGGAGCCGTCTAAAATCTTGAAAAAAATAGTTATTAAGAATTATCGTCGAATTTAATTATTTTGCTATCTTTTACAAAATTCAAAGAGTATTTTTTCAATTAGGCTCAGGTATTAATAGGGAGAGGGTGGTATTATCTTAAAATCAAACATAATATGCATAATTTTTTTGTATTATATAAGTTTCATGTGATCCTGATATTTAAGTAAAGCAGCGTAGAAAATTAAAAAGAACTTAATATTTTTAAATATTACCAAGGTTTCAGCAGAACAGTTTTTATTTGAAGGAAGATATCTTCTGCTAATAAATGATTGGAAGCCGCTGTGTATTTTGGTAACAAATTTAAGATATATTTTAAATAGATAAGCTTTAGATGAGTACTTTAGACGTTTGCAGATAGAAGAATAAAAAAAAAGTTGTCACATGCAAAATAAATATATTTTTCTCACTAACGATGTGATGGGAAGAAGTTTTCGAATATTTTTTTACACATTAAAGTTTATAAATACAGAAAAAATGCAGAACTCTCTACTACAAATGTTATAGATAGATGATATTTTCTGTGTCCTATTCTACGCCATATTACATACTAACAACATACAAACAAATAAATGTTTAAAATATAAATAAAATTAGATCCGAAACAAATTTGTTCTGACGAATATTGCAAAGAGCTCCTCCTCGCTTCTCAATCTCGAGTTCGAAGTTGAGCGCCGGGCCTAGAGAGAAAAAACGAAAAGTCGGACGAGAGAAACGCGCTTGGCCCAGGGAGTAAATTGCATTTAGGCCGTTGCACCTAAGGTGGGGTTCGGTTGGCCACGTACCTATACATGCGAGCGTCCCATCTTATATTGGCGAGTGGGTACAAGTAAGTGTATATCTATATGTCTATTCACGTAAAAAAAGGGGGCAAATGGACCTAGCAACTAGAGGGTCTGCGGTGAAAAGGGGGCGACGATAAAGAAAGGGGAGAGGAAGTGGAGAATGTGGCGAAGAAGTGCACTTTGGTTCTCCTGTTATTGCATTGGATGGTTAGAGCGAGGCGAGGGATTGGAAGTTCCAATGCATTTTGGGACTATTCGGACGCACGAGTCAGTAGAGGGGACACCAGTCGGGCCCTAGCAACGAGAGAAAGACGCCTAGCAACGCGGAGCGGAGACCCGGGGTCTGTTCCAAATCGTGAGGGTGGGGGAGCCTAGCATGCATTTAGGCACATGCACACGCAGGGTGAGGAACCGAATGGAGTGGGTCCAACCAAAAGATTCCGTGGAGTGGGGGGTAAGTAGGGTTCACGGGAGGTTTTCGACTCCTTCGCCTGCTCGGTCACCGCGACTAGTTTCAGTGGTTCGCAAATTTTTATCTTTCACTCCTCAGTCTTTTCATCCATTCTTCAATTTTCAACAGGGGTACCTTACTTGGCATTTTTCTGTATACTGATTGTACGATTGCATGTGATTACTGATGATTGACAGTCAATGTAAGTAGTTGTGAGCGAATGTAAAGAATTACATATAATGCAACTGATTCAAACTGCAAACTCTTTAAAAATTTTAAGCTGGGAGCCTTGCAATAAGAATGAATTGAAAATATTTCAAATTTTAGTAATTAAAAATTAAATGTTAAAAATTGAATACGAAATATGGAATAAAAGTGCATCTGCTGCAGATTTTAATGTTTTATTGTCGGTATGAATGGTTAGGTCGTCCCGCATTGTTATCTATTCTCTAAATCTGAATCAGTGAAATTTCACTGATCCAAATAGCTAGAAAGGGGTCACTGAACATCAGTGAAAGGTTACTTATAGATTTAGTGAAATAACTACTTTCGAGGGTTGGCAACACTGCACCATGTGCAAAAACTTAAAACCCATAAATATGATCAATTATTGAAAAAGTTTAAAAGTTCCGATGCTTTTAAATGATTAACAACCTCACATCTTACTTTAATTTTAAGATTGGACTTTCATGAACAAACCCGGTAAGTAAGTACTTCCTATACGAGTTAGAGTATATTTATTCCGCAGTTAAGTCACCAGCCTTACAGCCCGAAAATGAAAAAATTTATTTCATCAAGGAATTCTTCTTGCTACTTAAGTAAAAGAATAACAACAACGCTTAACTTACAAATTTAGAGGTTATGCTTCACATGATTTACTCTGGTGTTACTGAACTGATTGGTGAATAAGTCCGAAATCACTGATTATTCAGTGAAATGTCTAACTACTATTTCAATCAGTGAATTTTTCACTGATTCATATTTAGAGAGTATATTACTCAATAATTTACTGCACCTTATATAGAAAATATGGAAATTTTTGAACACCTACTCTAGCTTAGTCTGAGCTATGCGATTTTTAATTTATTTTTTGAGAAAATTAGTAACCTAGTTTTATGAGTTGAACTTGTGAATATTGCGAACAAAGAAGGACGAAGGAAACGTCTGGTTTGGAGTTTGACAAAATGCCGCCCATTGATCGTTAGGGAAAGGACTGTCTGCTGAAACGACATAAGCGAGGTACTTTAGGTTTGCAATTGCAACGCGCCCAGTTAATTGCTCACGCAGTTTTGCACGTAGACGCACACACGTTTGCATACGCATCATGAACGCACGAATGCGTCAGTGCACGCGAGGCGAAAGTGTTATCCGAGATTCGCAAAAGAATAATTTGCGATAAGCCGCTTTATTAAAATAGTTTGGCTATTTGACAATTTACGTTCTAACGACACGTGATCATTCTA